>NC_049981.1:11500027-11608052 GCF_000003815.2 Branchiostoma floridae
GTCCTCTCCATCGGTAAGGACTTTCTCCTCGCCTGAAGGCGCGACATGCCGATCCTGTGAGTAACAGGCTAGCGGATGTGCCATACAGGGATGTCGGTAAGCGTTTGGAAGTTTTTGTGTGTTTTGCAAACCTCTTCATATTACTCCTTTCTTTCCTGGTCATTAGAGAAGCAGTTAGAAATAAAATGTATCTCGTCTTCCACCGGTTTTGCAATACAATGATTACAGGTTCTTTCGCCCACGGGTAGCTAGTTTGCATATTGCCGATCTGACCTCGATATCATCTAGTGATGTTAAATAAGTTTCCATTGAGTATCCCTTCTTTAGTTTCTTAAAGAATCTTAACTTACCATTATCTATAGACAGTCTATGAGAAAATGTCTGTATGTACAATTGCTTCTTAACACAATTTAATCGGACTCAGGTATAGCTTTGAGTGTTTGTTCTTCTAAAGTGGTTAACATTGTCATCAAGTGACATACGTCTGTGTATTTAAGTGTGATTCTTCCCTTGTATTTAAAGAGTGAGATAGAGCCAGCTTAACAAATGGTAGCTTACGAGGTAATAACTCATGTACGCCATACATTGTGGATTACGATTCGTGTGTGATTGATGCAACACATGTTGGTGTGTATCTGCATACAAGATGATGGGGCAAAGTCCTTTATTTTTGTATCTAATTAGAGTAGTATAAACCTTGGAGATGCAATGTCTAGTCACATTTTGGAAAAAGAAAATAAGAGGTCAATATAACCAGGACTGTTACCGGAGATACTGAATTTAACATCGCCCAGTATATGATGCATGATCAAAAATATCAACTAAACTACCCGATAAGCGCACCTCAGAGAAGACGGTACAAGATATATCTATTGTTTTACGCTTCGCCAATAAACAGGAAACATTGTTGCCGTTAAAACTTAGTACTAATTTTTAAGGTAGGCATGAAAAAGTTCCGGGTTATAATGTTCTGATTCGCTGCTATTGCTTTTAGCGTTGTTAGGTTGCAATATACCCATCGTAAAATAGATCCTTTTTGGTTACATTTCAATCCCCGTTTTGAAAGCTGTGACTATATCGTCCCCGCTTGGATAGTTAAAACAAACAAAACGGGCGGTCCCTGGCCGTCGTCTGGACATCGTCTTGGGATTGGTCACCGTGCTGACGTCAGTCTGTAAACATTGACAAATAGGAACTGCACACGTACATTTTCCAACCAATGGCAGCCCTCAGAATAGCGTCAGTTTGCTTCCCAATAAAGATCGATCACTGACTATCTAGTCAGACGGAGATGGCTCGGCGGACAAGGTCGGCCGAGTTAGACGCGGCGCTTCAACTGGACAGTGAACATGCACAAGCGACTCAATTTCGGTGAGAGTACCTTGCCAATGATAGCATGTATTATGTGTATAATAGATACGACACAAGTTGTTAAGAGTGACTAGAGCTAAATAAACCGAGAGCGTTACGATGTGAATCGTACCAGGTGGATTTTGGGACTGTGTGCTTGGGTTGAGTAACACTGCCAACCTTAATCTCGTGGGCCCAAATCTTACCCCAAACCGCCCGAGACCTTGGTCTTCAAAAAGTCCGCCAACATCACGTTTCGGCAAGATAAAATATGAGTCCCATATTAACGGCATTATAGTTTTGGCATTTTTACAGCGTATTGTTGTGTAGGAATTAGTCTTCATCTGTGACCGTGTTTCGCCAGAGTTTTTTGATTTTGTTTAGAGAATATCTTTCAACGTGGAAACTTCTTGGCAGTTTGTTACTCATACCACATGTCGTTTACGGCACAGCCAGGCACAACCCTTTTGTTTTTGATCGGCCGAAGATATCAGCGCTCCATGAGGCCCTTCTGTGGAATTCCATTCGCCACCTTGCCGCCGCCGAACAACAAACGCTTCTGTTTCTCGTGGTCATATTCATCTGTTTCCCGTGGTCTTAAAGTAAAAGATACGATTTGTTACCGGGGTCCCCGTTCTCAATCATCTTTTTCTCTGCGTTTCACTCACCCTTTATCGTCTGTGGACTAGTACAGTCAAGCACGTATCCACAGTTCTATAGTAATACTGCTGAGCACGAGTCGTCAATTAACCGACGATTGCCGGAACTGCCATACTCCCATCCGTCCTCCGATCGCCCGCCGTCTTATCACTCTGACTGTAGCCAAAACGGTACCGGTAATCTGATCACCCATTGTCCTCCAAGCAGTTTAATAGCGGTGAGCGTACATGTGACTTATTTCAATCTGTCTTATTACAGGCTGGTGATGATATAGCCGTTGTATACAGGATGCTTTTCCAATCACCTTTACCACCCTTCCACACGTAGAAGTTGGATATCTCTTGCAAATGCAGCCGTTTTACTTGTATGATGGACGAAATATTCTGTATACTGGTTTACGCAACCCGACGTAACAGTGTACTGCATTTTAGACCCGATAGCCGTCGCTTGTGGCTTTTAAGCCGACATGTATATTGATATTGTGATGTGCCTTCGATCATGCGAAGCCAAGCCGAGAAAGAATATTTTGTGTCATTATTTCTTATTCACGGTGGTACATTTTATTTCTGAAACTTCTTTAATGATTCAAAACTCGGGCTACACCAAAAGGTAAATGATAATGCACTTTTGTGCCCTTTGGTTATAAGAGAAATAGACCTCATCGGTCAAAGTAACAGCACGTTAGCATCACGAGTATTGTTGTCTGGCTGCACAAGCGTTATCGCCGGTGCAATGAGACGAGTGGGAAAAGTCTTCGCCATGCATTCGGTACGTCGTAAGTTCGATCCCCGGCCAATATAGTATGACGTGTTAAATGGTCGTGCTAATTTCTCAGCTTAGCACTCAGCATTCGGGAAAGAGTATGTAATTTGAACACACACCACAGCCAGTGTCCTGGTCCCCTACTGTAGTAATTGCATTTGTTTGGCCCAGGGTTACTCCAAGAACATGGGCGCCGCCCTATGCACCATGGAGTGGGAAGGACTTTGACTTGACATGACAATATAAGCGCTGTAATTCAATATGTATGACTTTTGCTATAAATTATATCTGAATTACTTTGATGCCTTACATCACTTCCGACTGCCTGTAACTAACAGAAAACAACACTTTACCGATCCAGACATACAAAAGTTGCTAAGTTAGTATCACTATTGCAAAAATACTTCATATCAATCCTTTCTCACAATCTGTCCCCACAGGTGAACGCCGGCATGACAACCCCCAGGTTACAGGAAGAATCGACTGACAAGTACACCCCTTTGTCGCGATGGTTTGGTAACCAAATGAACATCACAGCAATAAGAAAAAAAGGGATTCAAGCGTCACACAACCATACAAAATGAAATAACAGAAAGATATGAAATAAAAACCTTCAAACGAAACAAAACAATCCTCATACATACACGACATCATTACGCCGAATGGTCAAGCAAAAAATATAACTGACCCACAATTCTACCCTAACGATACATAATATCGGGTATTTTGTTAAAAAATGTAATGTGCTGTATACTTGATGGTGAAACGAGTATTAAAACATGAAATCCTGGTTTATAACATCGGTCACGTCATCTTATTATACGCCATACCCAAAGCAGACTAAAGTCACACACAAAAACAAATTCCCTAGGGAATACCCGTAGAAAATACCCGTAGAAAAAAAATACCCGTAGAAAAATTCCTCGCATGCCTGCGGAATTCCTAGAATTCCTGTCAAACGGTCGCACACTATAAACATTAGGCTCGCCCCTGAGGCGTCGCCAAAAAAACAGTCTAGGGAGTTTAATGTCACGTTTTATGCAATGAACCCCTTCCTTTGATTTGTTACTAATGTTGTGAATGAAAGGCGTTGTTTTCAGACTGAAATCTTGTGTATGTGGCTCTGAATGGCAATATTTACAGGCAATACCTGTATCACATTTTTCGGAACTTTTTTTTTAATAAAAAAATGGACAAGAAGCAATAAATAAAATTGGTGTGGCCTAAGTACCAAACATCTTGCAAGGAACGCCAGGAGTCGAACCCATGACCTCGCGATCTCGTGTCCGCTAGCCTAGACACTCGGCCAGCCGACGCCAGCATGAAACCTTCAACGGTCTATGTCGTGAAAAAACAGTACAAGAAGCATTTCATACCCCAAAAGAAAAGTTCTGCTTTAGAGGTTTCAGATCGTGCCGAACTTTTACACATCAGACAATATTTTCCACATACACCCTTCTAAACATACGCGGTTTTAGCCAAGTATCCATTCACGGATTGTTCACGATGAAAAAGACAACAACAACCAAAACATCATTTGCAAATCAATGACGGACATGAAGCTATGATACTATTGGCGGCGGTATCCATAGTTACCGGATCCATGGGATCCGTTGCCATGGTATCATGATGACGCGCCGATTATTCATCGCGGAGACGACGCCTTTTAAGCGGAGCGTCTTACAAGAACATTCACGCTTCTGCTCCGTTAGTAACGAACCACCGTGCTTTTAAATAGCGCAAAGGGCTTACGAAGTGTGTTTTCTTAATGGCTTAAGCGCTTTGCTCATACAAGTGTTTTGAATCTGTAGCTATCTATATATAGACGTAGAGCGAAAATGCATGGCAACGGTTTGGACGATATTTTGAACTGTACGGGTAAGGAGGATGGTCATGATGTGGACTACAGAGGAGGGTGGTCAGGTGCGTTTATCGCCGTGTTTACATCCGTGTCGAACCTGTGCGTTATCGTCTCCGTGGTCAGGAAGCTTCGGCTGGAGATGAGCGTGCCCGCGGTGCTCGTGCTGGGCCTGGCCGTACATGACTTCAGTGCCGGGGGTAAGTTAGTCTGCTTTACGCACTGTTAGCCTCCGTTGCAAACGGAGCTGTTTCTTTTTTTTTTGGGGGGGGGGGGGCGATTTTCAACGTTGGCTAGGTTCTCTTTCTATTTCTAGTTTCTCTTATGCCGGGAAAAGAAGTTTGCCGAGGAAGGGAGTTTGTCGTGGATTAGATTAGCTAGCTAACTAAAAACCAGCCACGTTCGGACCATGCAACGTTAACGGAGGCTAACCCAAACATGTCTACACAGCCGGACCGCCTGTGACCACTTTTTGTGGTGCCTTAGATGATTTTTTCTCACTGACTCAAATTACAAGAGACCTGTCTGTAGTGGCCATGCCACCTGTTAACAAAGATTTTGTCAGTCCCTTGACTTGTCTTCTGAGGTAATTTTGCATTATTATAGCCAAGCCTTATTCAAACACGCTTCTCAAGACTATATAGCAGACAACGTTTGTAACAAACGTATTGTCATCCGTCCGAATTCTAGTACGGAAAGAATCTCATAACAGATTATACATGCGGCTCAATCTCAGTGTTTCACGTGTTTTTCTTGCTGCATTTTGTATGACCTTATCATAAAAAAGGCGTTAAACTCTTAGACTGATGTATACTACATCTGCCTACATAGTAGGCAGGATTCTCTGTTTTTGTATAACGTTGACAGCTGGCAAGGTTGCCTTTAGATTATTGACTTAAAATCTAATGGTTCCGGGAACGAATCCCAAGGACGTTCTTGGAATCCCGAGTGTCCCTGTTGTTGTGCCTTTGACTAGGGACTTCCTGTAACCGAGGGATAAATCTAGGTTCTTTTTGGGTGCCGCTGGAAGATTAGAACATCGGGGATAAATGAACGAAGACTTTTAATTTTTGCACATTCTGCCACACCGGGCCAAGCACAGGTCACAACAAGACATGTTAAAAATATACAGTTAACAGATACAAAATGAGACTATTGCTGGATAAATTCAACTTCTCCTCGCTTTTTCTGTTATAGAGGAGATAAAAGAGCAGACGTCTAGACATGTTTTATGATCGATGGTTTGTCTAGTTGCATTAGGAATATGAATTTTTATACAGAACATAGGTGTATGAAATAAGGAAATTGGTTTTGTATAATCCTATACAGTTCATCTCTCTCTACGGTATACAATTTACACTCTACTACAAAATTACATTCGTCCTCTATTCTATCCAAATTACATTATTTGCATTAAAGAACACAGATAATGAGACGGGGCTTTTCCGCACACTGTGCACGGGAGACTCCCCGAGGAAAGGAAGTCAGTAAGATTACATGTTGCTTGGCTGGCCACAACTAAGGTTCTCTCTCCTCTCACTCTGTCTATCGCCACCTCCTCTGTTCATGACCAACTCCCTGCCTCTACTGACCACTTGCCTCAGAAATCTCCCGTCAATTTAGTCTGTCCATTTTATCCCAGACAAGCAGTTCAAGAAATTCTTTCTGATATTGAATCGTGTTTACTCAGGGAGGCACAACCGCACACCTCTGGAGCAAAGAATATGTCAGTTTTGTAACCTGAACAAGGTCGAAGATGCATCCCACCTTTTATTAGATTGTATATAGTATATATATGTAGTAACGATAACAGCATTCTTTTTAGCTATATTCTAGGAAAGTTCCCTCGCTTTGAATCTTTGTCTAGTGTTGAAAAATTCATTTTTCAGATGAGTTTTGATCAAACGACATTATACAAACACATCTCAAGCTAAATATTCAACATGACTAAAAAAACGAGAAGAAACCGAACAAATGTATTACAATAGTTTTAGAATCAATGTTTTAGATTAGTCTAAGAAACCATGTGTACTTTATTATTACCCTTTGTATCTATGTGCCTGTACTTAGCCCGATAGGGCATGGATGTGCAATAAAGGCTATTACATACGACAGATACAACAGTTGAGTTCAGACGACAATCAAGTAAAAGGAAGGATGAGATTTTCCTTGTTGCGTGCAACGTTGGGTATCCCAATAATTACTCTCAGCTCTTTATACGCACCTGGGTCCGATAACGTGCTAGCAGAAGCTAGACTTAAATTTTAAGGTCACATTTTCCAATAAGGTTATTTGCGAAAAGGAAAAATTAAGCGAATGTCGGACACTTCGGCACATGGACACTTCGGTCCCCTGGCATTCAGGACATTTCGGCCCCAAGCCGAGGACACTTCGGCCCCAAGCCAAGGACACTTCGGCCCTGAGTCCAGTCCACGATAGTTATCTAACACGTAGCCCGAGTTGAGTAAATATACGTATAATTTTATGACGTATGATTTTACTTGTACAGTATATTATATATAGTGTTCTCCCGTCCACTCGAGAAAATCGCCATTAGTGATTACGCTTTTTTGCGTTTCCGGGGCATGAAGATCCCGACTTCGATTAATTTGCCCACAACATAAGAACTAGCGGGGCCGAAGTGTCCTCTGAGCCTGGGCCGAAGTGTCCTCGGCCTGGGGCCGAAGTGTCCTGGACTTGGGGCCGAAATGTCCGGGCCGAAGTGTCCATGTGCCGAACTGTCCTGATGCCAAATTAAGCGCGTATAGAAAGATATGTACAAGCCGGTATACACCTGAATATTCTTTTTTTTTAATGTTTTGTATTTATTTTTGGCTTTTACATCATTCTTTTTGCTCCCCAAAGCTGCCCGGCCGGGCCTGGTTTGGAAATGTCACCCTCACACTGCTCAAGCAACAAATAAAATTTGTCACGTGTTGATGCTATCACATGTATATTATTATATATTCGAGGGGGTTAAGCCCAACTTGATTGTGACACTATATCAAAGACTTGTATTAGCCCTTATTGCAAGAATTAGGATGTTAAGTTTTATTCTATACATCCATTTTGTAATGTGTGTAATAGTTGTTGCCATACATTGTACCATGTACAATTGTCGTGCAATAAAGTTCTTCTATATTATTCATATATAACATGTTTGTAGTCAAGTGAATCAAATATTAGGAATTGTTTTCGTTGTGATTTTTGACGGAAGAGTATTGCGTTTTTGGTAATGTTGAAAAATGTACCTCACGGATTTTGCAGATAAATATTTTTTACAGGTGTTCAATAGAAAAAAAAACTTATCCGGAGTGTTTTTATTATTTTCTCTTCCCATCAGCCTTCTCATTTCCGCTGGTTACGGCAGCCTACTTCCGGGGTATGTGCTGGACAGGTGGCTGGCACGCATGCGCATACAACGCCTTCATGCACATCTTTCTTCTGACAAGGTTAGTGCGCAGTACGCTTTTCTAATGACGTCATTAAGTCCTAACAGACGACAGGAAGATCACAGTAGTTGGTCCACCAGTCAATTAGATACGCTCTTTGTCACATAATGAAACATATACAATACTAATAACACTGTTTCTAAAAATCTTTTATGACAACTTACTCCTCATCATTGTTTGATATATTGAGCAAAAAAAGAACACTATAAGGCTCCAAAGACTGTGGACGATATATTACTGCGATGAGAACAAAGACAGTTTGACAAAAATAGCACGTTTTGCGGTAGCACATAACGAGTTTTACAACAGCCGCAACATGCTGGCATTTTGCGTCAATGTGAGTCGATCGAGTTCCAGACTTGCGTGGAGCCTCGGCGGAGATGATTTTTTTGGTAAAGTAATGAACGAAAAGTAATGAACGTCATCCATGGACGTCATCCATAAAACTGAGTCATAAAAAGGCACAAATTGAAGGTAATGATCAGGAAAAAAACGTTCGTACTACAAGACAGCAGAACGTAACATCAGAAACATGACGATCGCACGACCTATTTGACCGCGCCCTTACTCATTTCATCCGGATGCTATGCATCCTTGTGTTAAGTAGAGTAGTTATTTATACTGTAGTTATGTATCAGTAGATGCCATATTTTCATCATAACAAGAAACGGCAGGAACAAACGGCGACCCGGCTGGGGTTACGAAGGCCGGTGATTCCTCATGAGAACTATTTTTTTTCTTTCTCCCGGCGCAGCTCGCAGTTTGCGGTGGTGCTGATTGCCGCTGACCGCTTCACCGCTCTGATGTTACCGTACCGCTATGTGACCGGGGCCAGGCCCGGGAGAGCCGTCTGTTCTTTGGTCGCTATTACTGTCTTCTCGGTGAGTGCTTTTAGACTAAGGAACCGTACCGTAAAGTCGGCATCTCTTTGAACAGTGCCAAGGAAATGGCACCAACGTTGCAAATCTGTCCTAATTTTCCTTTGCGGTCACACTAAACGTGCGACGTATATAGACCCCGGCCCGAAATGCGCCCATTTCCGATATTTGTTTTTTAATTGCAAATTGTTTGTGACTTGCAAAACATTGTCAGCTTCAAGCGACAACTCGGCACCGATTGGCGCTCTTTTGCGCCAGTTTTCGGGTACCTGGTAAATATAGAATACAACACGGTGTATTCCGTATCATCCGAGGTACCAGCCCGACCGCGGGTCGGATCGCCCTACGGACAATGCCATACCCAACTGAGAAAAACCCCTGTTTTGATGCAAAATGCGCCAGAAATTTGGTGCCCTCGAACAAAAAGTGTTGCAACAGTAATGTTCCAACATCCGAATAAGGTATTCGAACTTTCGATGGCGCCGCACTCGGCCCGCTCGAAACAGTTCGATTTATTCGAATGGAGTCCGTGTGATACGCCATTCGAACCTGTGAGATACGGAAGTTATGGCCCGGTCCGGAACACCCGTATCGAACGTTATCGCGTCACAGGTATGACATAAAATGAGATTCCCATTGAAACTCCAAAGTATACCTGGTTAATAGCATGAATGTAATGTGTGTTCGCAGCAAGTGTCTACTCTCCTAAACTTTAATACATCAATGAACGCCCTTGATTACATGTAGCGTTCAGTCAAACGTGACCAACCATATTGTGTTATCAGGATAAATTATGCTTTTCATTCTCCCACGCAGAAACCCCCGTGTCCACAACATACGTTGACCGGCCGAATGTATATTGAGGATGCGGCGATCTGCGTGGAAGAATGCATGACAACTGGAGAAGTCCTCAAATCCAAATGTTCTGTATTTGGTTATTTGATACCAAAAGATGTGTCTGTATGAAATGGATGATATCTAAAATCATAACACACTTGAGTCAATGTTTTAAAAAAAAAGGTACGTTTTCGGTAGAATCAAATAACAAGGTAAAAGGAGGATGGACGGAAATTTAGACTGTATGTGTCTAGATTCTGTAGATTGTTTGAAATTCATTCTATGAATGGACAACATGGTTCTTAATTTACAGCCAATACATATGTACAATCACATATGACCGCTTGTCACCTTCCTCACCGCAATACTGGCTGTTTCTATTCCGCACTGCAGCTAGGTGTCGCTGCTGAAATTACGGTTCCAAACGTAGTGTTGTATCATATGCGGTGCCAAACGTTAAGTATTAATTTATGTAAAGATAGTTATTGTCATGAAAGTCATACATAGTTCTATAGATCCAGTATTGTTTTAGACTAAGACTAAGAATACCCTAAAGTTAACTTGATTACTTTTTTGTTTGTACGTGTTCCACAGGCTGTGTTTGCGGTGTTGCCGCTAGTGGACGTCGTTTCCGTGGTCCCAATCTTCGATGTGGTCTGTACCTTCGATTGGGCAGACTCCACCGCTTCTGGCCGCTTCTACATCTACTGGTCTATTGTACAGGGTGCGTAAAGAACTAAAGAAATCTTCGCTCGGTAGCAAACGCAGAAAAATGGTTGAAAATAATGTTCTTTGAGGCGCAACTAAAGTTCCTAGCTCTGCCACATTTCTCAGGTCAACAATGACTAGTTCTACTTCCTAATGCTAGGTGGCGCTACAGTGAGAAACATGCTATGCGAATGTGACTAAGCTTGTATCCCCCCTCATCAGGGTTTATCGCAGACGAAGGAACCGTCTATTCCTGAATAACGTAATTACTTCGTCCCTAAGCAACTTCTTCAAAGGCGTAGCCCTTTGAATAGACCACCATATACTTGATGTTCTGATGATATGTACGCTGTCTCTCCAACGGTAGAGATCGTCTGCCTATCTTTATCCGAGGTACATGTAGATAGAATGTATTTCAACTTTATGTTTATATTTGCGGAGTATCTATGGCAACTGTAAACAGATATTGAGATCTATCATTTTCAAGACTCCCTTGTAATTGATGAAACGCCAATGATGATATAGCTTCCTAAAGTACACGTAGGCCTTTATATGATGTAAATAGTACCTCAGTCTGTTACATATTTTGTCTGACCCTTCCCTCTTCCTTCATAACTAATCTCCAAGCAGATCCTACAATGGCATAAGATAGTACCAAAATGGCCAAGGATTGTAGTCAGCCAAGAGGTGTCCATTTGCCATGTAGCGAAACACACTCCTAAGCCAGCTTCACTCCTCTGCCAGCTTTTGATACTATCTTATGCTACCGTAGAATCTGCTTGGAGATTACCTCATGACCACAATTAATGAAAAGCGGCCTGCGGGCCGATTTGAGCTTTCATGAATAGACAAAGGTTCAAACAAACAAATGTTTGCGTTCTGACTTTCAGGCTTTGTGTTGATCGGCATCCTGCTGGTGATGAACGTTTTCGTCATGGTGGAGGTACGGCGCATGAACGGGAGGGTGGAGCGGGTGCCCCAGGGGGAGGGGGAGGTGGAAAAGCGAGGGCGGCAGAGGCAGGAGAAGTACTCCGAGTTTACCCTGCTCGTCATCATGGTCTCCATTGTGTTCGTCATCTGCACAGCGCCGATCTTGGTAAGGGCCCTGTCACAACCGCCGTACGATCGTCTTACGAACAAGACGAAGGACATCAGTCCTGGTGTAGTTGTGCATGTGTCGTACACGATTCAGCTGTGTGGTTACTGTAAATGCAGAAACTTTAGAGGTGGTTTAATATTAATGTTCGCGGTTTTCGCGGTGGCCTCTTCACCGCGAACTTAAAACCACCACATTTTTTTCATGGAAGTAGGAAACTACCGCGAAAAGACCCTTTTCCTGCTACCGTGAAATTAAATCCCCGCGAACTTGAATACCTTAACAGTACCAGGGGTGGGTACAGATAAAGAAAATTCAGGTTCAGGTACGGTCGAGGTTCAGAGGGTCAGGTCCAAGTTCGCCACCTATTTGCATGTTAAAACTTGTGAATGGGCAATATCAAAAACAATAGTACATTTCGCTACAAAGGAATCTGTTTGATGGATTACCCGACTTCTATTGGCGTTTTATAATGCTATCTTCCTGTAAACAACACTTAATGCCTCTGTTAACTTAACTGTAGAAACTTGGTGAAAATGACTGTCAACTGCTATTTTCTTGGGTCCGTAAGCCCCCAAACACGTGAACGCCTGCCGGTATAATGTCATCCATTTATAATATACATCTTTTTAATCTAAAAGTAGAGCTATTCATAGGCTTTCAACACATTCACACGCTCAGCTGTCAAAATTATCATGTTTAAAGATTCTACGATATTCCAACATTATTCAAAACATTCTGATCTTATTCGATGGAGAACCGAAACGACAGAATGTGACCAACAGAATGCAGTGAGAATGTCTCAGAGAATGCAATACAAATACCCAGGAATAGACAAAAATAGTTATTCTGACGGAATTTCGGCTCATTGCTTTTCGTGTGAAGGGGATATGGAAGGTTCATGTGGAACTCCAACTCGAATGTGGCGCGAATTCTGCAAATTCTTAATATATTCCGGTTTGTTCTGGTTGATTCCTGCTAATTCAGTTTCAGTGTACAAGTCTGAAGGCGATATCGCTTTCATCCAAGAATCAAAACTTAAACAAATCAAATCAGAACGCAGACAGCTATCATTAAGCATGTTAATGAGCGGTATACAAGTGTAACCGTTTCATGAATCACCCGCCGCTGCTTTCCTCGAGCTATTGACATCACTGTGTCCATAGAGACAATCAAAGCTGATTTTACTTCTAAAGATGGTTCTCCGCATGACAACTGTCTTCACATACATCTGATGGCTGTAGTAAATAGACTTTTATGGTTCGATTGATCTATTACATGTTTGGTTTCACCTACCCACCATTGCAAACCTTCCAGCGGTTCTTGAGATACTCCCCCACATACCACAAGAGTGAAAACAGTATGGCGAAACTATACGTCCATCTTCTTGGAAGTAATAACAGGATGCAAACAACTTTTTTATGAAGCGTGTTACTTAGTGGGATACAATATTGTGATCGTTTCATGAACCACCCACCGCTGCTTTCTCGTGCTGTTGACATCACTGCGTCCATAGAGACGACACCCCAGCTGTGATTTTGATCAAACCTGATTTTACTTCAAAAGATGGTTCTCTGCATGACAACTTTCTTCATATACATCTGATTTCTCTCGTAAATAGAATTTTATGTTTTGATTTAAGTATACATGTTTGGTTTCAACACGAAAAATGGCTTTAAAAATCATACCAGACCTTTATTTGGTGACATTGGTGTGGCGTAATGGTTAAAGTGCTTGGCTCAAAAACCATGGGCTCATCAGGTTCTGCTCCTCTGACATTCCCCGATGCTGTGGCCTTAACTTGCTTTCGGTAATTCGATGGTGGAATGACGCTCACAAAGCTTAAGTCTTTTTGACACTTTTCAAAAATCCACATTTTCGGTGGTGATTAGTCGTGGTTAACTTTAAACGTAAATAACTCGCCAACAACACTGGACAAATGTCGACAGATAGCATGCCAGTTTAGTGGTTGATTAATATTTGTCATCCATGTATGGGGATCTACATCTTTTTAATCTAAAAGTAGAACTATTCACACGCTCAGCTGTCAAAATTTTCATGTTTGAGACTGAGATTATAATCCTAAAAACAAATCAATCAGAACGCAGAAAGCTGTTATCAAGCTTGCTACTGACTGGATGGATACCGCTGTGATCGTTTCATGAATCACCGCTGGTTTCTCGTGTTATTGACGTCATTGTGTGTGTGTCCATGGAGACGTCACCCCAGCTGTGATTTTGATCAAAGCTAATTTTACTTCTAAAGCTGGTTCTCTGCTTGACAACTTTCTTGATATCTGATGGCTCTTGTAAATAGAATTTTATGTTTAGATTAAAGTGTTACAAGTTTGGTTTCAACAAGAAAAATGGCATTATACCGAACCTTTATTTGGTGACTTTGGTAATGATTAAAGCGTTTGGCTTAGAACCTCGTTCGCTCCTCTAATTAACATGCCACGATGATATGTGCCCATGTGATATATACTTGTTGAATGAGCCACTCGGTACATCCATCTAAAGTCAGTCCCATATGTTCAGTCAGAAGTCTTCTTCATATATATCATCATGAAGATGGTGATTCTTTTCACAGGTAAGGACGCTGTGTAATCAGTTGCGCGTCCTCCCGTCGGAGAACGCTGACTACGTGGCGAAGCGCCTCAGCATCATCAGCAGCATGATTAACCCACACCTGTACTGGACCTTCCGGCCCAAGGGTAGAAAGGCTCTGCTCAACTTTGTCAGGTAACAGGGCTTTTTGTTTTTGTAAGACGGTTAAGATACATCAGCAGCATGATTAACCCACACCTGTACTGGACCTTCCGACCCAAGGCCAGAAAGGCCCTGCTCAACTTTGTCAGGTAACAGGGCTTTTTGTTTTTGTAAGACGGTTAAGATACATCAGCAGCATGATTAACCCACACCTGTACTGGACCTTCCGACCCAAGGCCAGAAAGGCCCTGCTCAACTTTGTCAGGTAACAGGGTTTTTTGTTGTTGTAAGACGGTTAAGATGCATAAACTTTCAGAAATTTGGTAAAATCAGCATTTTTTTGTGTGTTCTTTAATGGTGTGAATAGCTCAATTGATGATTACCAGTATAAGGTCGTTCAAACTTTCGAGTGCGTGTACGCGGCGACAGGAATTGTGGGCAATATGTCAAAGGTGCAGGCCCCTGATGAACAAAGCACGTCTGGACATTGTAATGCAAATCGAAACACTGGTCGTGACCATGGTGGGAATTAGAGACGGGTACTGACTCCATCACAATCGATTGATCCATCACGCGATTCTTGAGTTACATCCTCCGGACCCGATGCAGTACCCCAAAACTATACTTCCATCTTCATGGAAGTAATTTCTATGACGCGAATGAAGAGCTTCTGTTTGTCAATGAAGGGCTTATGTCTTTAATAAGAAATCAGTAGATTTTGGTTTGCTGGCGGCTTTTCTACAGAAGGTACAGGTACTACAGAATGTTTTGATATCGTGTTTTCGAGACAAGCTATGGTCATAATTTCTGGGTGGTAGATAGCTCTAAGGGCTCAGGATGAACTGTTATAAGTACTAGGTAGGTCTCCCTAGCAGTCTGCTACAGGACTACAGTTACATAGTTTGAATCAGAGTGAGTCAAGAAAGGATTCATAAATTTTTATTTGACCTTTCCAACGTTTCCAGATATTCCAGGGTTTGCATTTTGGCTTTTGTAAAAAGAAATATCAATGACCTATATAATAATTGAAGAATATGAGGTTTCCATTTTATTTGTCGAGAAAACATGTCACTCTCTGCATTTCCTTCCAGAGAGAAATGTAACTGCCTGTGTACACAGCGGACTGACAGCGCTAACGACGAGGAGCAGTTTCCAGAGGCGGCTACTAGCGTGGTCAGTCAGGGCGGAAACTCCATGGCTCTCAAAGAGCTTCTGGCGGATCCCATCAGAGTGAAAGAAATCTCAGACCAACTAGAATACCCGACAAAGATCACTAGATGTCATGGGAACCAATACAAGATGACGCCGGTGGATAACGACCGTAGTACCCAAGACTCTACGCTATAGGGCTCGACGAAAGCTTTCTAAGAAAAAAAATGTCGAGTCATGGGATAGATGGGAATGTGCCTTAGATGCACATAGCTGTTGTAATAATAAGTTTATTGCAAATTCTTGCCCAAGGGCTAATTGTAAGTGAGAAAAGGAAATGACAGACAAATTATATAAGAAAAAAAATTAAAAGAAAACTTAATAAGGAAAGAATGGACAGATACGTGAAGTTCTGTCACCATGCCTGCCATATGGAGATTTCAGCCTTAACATCGCCCCAAAGGAATCTCTTCCTCCAGGAGCAGAGGAAGCATGGCCAACCTGGTCATGTCTCAACCGCCTCAGAACAGGCACAGGAAGATGCAAGACCCTCGTGGCGAAGTGGGGTCTTAGCCCAGATGGACAGACTGCTTGTGACTGCGGACAGGAGCAGACTATGAAACATCTTCTTGTCTGTCCCCTACTGTCCGAACCATGCACCAAAGAAGATTTGGAAGCTTTGACCCCCAGAGGAAGGGAGTGTGTGGAGTACTGGAGCAGAAAAGTATAGTAATGACACGAAGAAGAAGAAGAAGTCATTAGAATGAAACCATATAAACTGTTGATGATTTCTTTGCATAGATATGAGCAATCAGTTTTGAGAAATTTTCTAATAATAATATATTCCATAATACAATAGTTTTTGAAAGTACTAGTGTTAATCTATTTGACACATTTTCAGAAGTACTCTAGTGTATGTACATGTGTATTACAGCCTAACGGGTGCAGATGCGGGGTAGGGCCACCCTTGCATTTGGAGTTGCGCAGCAGAGTACTAGTATGCCGTGCATATCTTCGAAGTAATGTTGGACGTATCTTTAGATTTCTTCCTGTTAGAATTTTGAAATGTCCAGTTTTCTACCAGAAAGAACAAGATGTGTCTACTTTTATAATCTGGCCAAAATTTGTCACGTTTTAACCAGTGTAATTTGCCCGTAATAAAATACTCATTGGCTGGGATGAGCCCAGCTGGGATGAGCTGGGCTCATCCATTAGGGCAGGGGGTGAAACCCTGGTGTCATTGCAATCTTCTCTCTGTTCTGTGGCTCCTGATATTTTCCCCTAAAATCGGACAATTCCACTTGCACTGTGCCTTTTGATGGCATTTGACATAACTATAACGTTTGACTGCCATACTCTGCAAACTCATGGAATATTTTTACACCGAACTCCCTGAACACTGTGGAGAGAAAATGGCGGACGGCCGCTAGCTGGTCGGATGTAACTATTTTGATGACGTAGATAGTATGACGTAGGTTGTTCCTGTGTACTTTAATGGCTGATTTTGGACGCACTTTACTATCAAACCAAAGTATATGTAGCACGTTACGGTTGAGCAGGGAGCAGTCGTTCAAGTATCTCTGTTTATTTCTTCGTATTCGTTGACATTTTTTGTTCATGTACATATCACGATTGCGCAACACCAAGGAGATAAGTCTAGTCATTTTCATACTGCAGAATGTAACATCGAAGGAATGTTTTGTAATATTTTGTGGAGCCAACGTTTGACTGTCTAGTTTATGTTTTACTATGTTGAAGTATTTGTCTCAATAATGAGTATGTTATGTTGACTTATAGATATAAAATATATTGGATTTTTCATATAGTCTATCACTGATTTGAGTCATTGGAAAAACAAACGTCGTTATTTTTCCTTGTTCTTTAGTATGTACGAGTAACTTAATAGTATGGTTATTATTGATGATATTGTGATTAACGTTAGTCATTGTTATTATGTCGAATTGTTGCTTTGTTAAACAAAAGGAAGAATCTTCACATAATGTATCGTGTTGCTGAGAACTCTACAGTACAGTACTGAATATATAGAAGAATATTGGCATGTGAAAGTTATATCAGTCTATTTCTGCATTTTTTTTTTTTTAATTTATAGTGATGATTCGCAGAATGAGGAATGATTAAACGTGTACATAGAAGATTGTTTGAATAAATTAATAAAAGAATGAAGAATGAATTAATGAATGAATGAACGAACGAACGAATGAACGAAATGGTGAATGAATGAATGAAAAAAATGAATTAGTGAATGTTTGGGATTGTAGATATCAATTCAGATCTCACTCGTGGTGAAAATGTTTTGGGCACCCCTCTCTCCGGGTCCTTGTTGGTATGTCCCTGATATTGAGAGTTGAGTCATCAGTCATGTAGCCATGTTTTCACGACAGGTACATTCGATCCGCCCGGGCTGTTTATTTCTCCAGGGTGACCACGTGTAACCCAAATCACCCGTTGCCACTGGCAAAGTTTACTGTACTCCCCTCCAAAAGGTCTTGCTTACAATAAATACACAGTTTGGAAAGGTACAATGGCGGCCATGCCCTATCAATTACCAAGTGCTTTTGTAAGATATTGGTCGCATGCAACACCGGAGTTGCCTCGGACTGAGGCCGACAGAAATATAAGGAGACAGGTGTCATTGTTTGGAGTGGACGATCTAAGTCAGAGCGGGGTAGAAACAACAGTAGCAGTTGCGTTGTGTACTGTGAGGGGTGGGAGAGAATTTACGGTCCCTAACAGAACAGGTTTGCTGAAAACACAGATCACCGTTATCTGTCAGCAGCCGCAGAGGATCAAGAGTGATCAGAAGATAAAGACCCCACCGGCCGGTTTTCTTTGTTCTCCGAGATCGGACGGATAAGTCACAGGCTTCCCGACAATGTCCGTTGCTAAGGGAGGCAAGAAGCGGGTTACCCGGATTGCCGTGCCGTCAGGTGCCGACTCCGACGGGTACTCTAGCGGGGGCGAGGGCACTCCGAAGCCAGGGCGCCGCAAGAAGTTCCTCCAAGTTCCCGACGGCGCAACTCCCTCCCTCCGGGGCGGCTACGACCCAGGAAGCATGGACGAAGTCATGTCAACAGTCGGCGGGAGCGAGCACTCCTTCGCACTCCACGGCTCAAATCGGAAGGTACAGTACGAGAACACTTACAAGATGGAACCTGACTTTAAGTTTCAGTCCCACCTTATCGAAGGACCTGCTAGGGATATTCTTGAGACACATCTCAAGGATCAGCCCTACGATGCCGCGACGTGCCGAACGCAGGCGCAAGACCTGGCGGGAAAGATCATGGACGCGACGAAAAACCTGAACATCAAACGTTACAAACTGGTGACCATCGTCAGCATAGGGAGCTTAAAGGAGCGGCCCGGCATGCACTTCGGGAGCAGGTGTCTGTGGAACGACAAGACAGACTCCTTCACAACGGTCAAGTACACCAACGGATCTCTGTTCGCTGTTGCTATGATCTACGGACTGTATTTTGAGTAGAGCAAAGGACAACACCTACACAACCGTCCGTCAGAAACCGTTAGCAGAACTGGGTTGACAGTACGCAAACTGTGTTGACATTTCCAGTCCGATATTCACAACGATACGTGTCTTGAACTGACATCCCTTCTATAGTTATTTTGGGGTCGATTTTTGTTGGATTCGTGTTGGAAAGTTACGTCTTCGTGTATCTACAGAACTTGCTCCGTGAAGGTATTGTGAGAATATTGATAGAAACCGTCTGATATTTGCGTTAGAAATGTAGATAAGTCAATAGAATCATGGCAAATGAATTGTAAATTAGACATGTAAAGTTTACCCTTCAATCATGCTGCATTTTAAGTGTTTCTACCCTAATGCTGTATAGCTATAGCAAGTAACTGTATAAAATGAATGGAGTCTATGGAAGAAACGAGTCGAAAATACGTTGCTGTAGGTTGAAAGGGTGTTTTTTGTTGCCGGTAGTTCAAACAACACAGGTCTGACCTCAGGTAGACTCGTGTTACTGCGACACAAATATTTGTACCGCTAAACCACACAATCAAATTAAACAGCCCCACTATTTGCTTCGCCTACTTGTGCTAAGAACAATTTACTCGTAGCGGAATGACGTTTTTACATAGTTTGGAGAGGGATATTATTCTTTGTAATGCCACTTTAATAAGTGTCAAGATGCTGTGGATTAAATGGCTAGGATACGAGTACCAAAGTTGGGCATTTTGTACTCTTCAGAGGTTCGGATCCGGCTGTTTTTGGATGTGTTTCTGAAGAACCGTCTCTGAACTTTAAGTCAAGCTTTCTTATTTTCGTGTTTCCTCCATGGCTTTTGGTCTGCGGACATAAAGAAAACGGGACAAATAGAATTCCCGAGTCTACACGCATCAAGAAACAGCCGGAGCCAAACCTCTGCTTGAAGATCAGCACTCTGTACAATCGCTGGATCGTTTAACGTTGTACATGTGAACTGTAACGTTGTTTACAAAGCGTGGGGCTAAAAAGGCAGTCTTGAATACACGACTGTGCGGTGGGCACACTCTGACTACATTAGTCATTCGGTCAGGCGATTATTCATTTGTTTGCTTACTGTTTCAATGTTGATATGAATGGCTGCAGATACGTGTTCAAAGATCCATATCAATGTATGTACTAGTGGTATAAGTTTGAATAAATGTTGCAGTTACTTTGTCCTGAGATACGTGTCGTTTTATACACCTTAGTAACCCTACACCGTACACCTGCGTTACAACTGGCCTCGGAAACAATTTAATCTAGTTCAGAAAAATACCGACAACGCTTAACGTAATGCACGCCTAAACAAACATCCAAGCTCTTTCATTGTCCGCAAAGTGGGGTAATTTTTTTGACAAATTATGGTACGGAACTGGTCGTGTTGACCATTGGCTTAATGGAGTTAATAGGAAGGGAGGCTGTGATTGACAGCTCAGTCAGGCGTGTTTGGTCGATGTAACTTGAGAGAGTGGAGGTTCAGCAAATGTATTCTCACCACGTTACCTTTTGTGACACACAGAAACAAGGAGGCGACATTTTATGAATGGAACGCAGATGTTATCGTTTAGATAGTGGCAGAGTTTAACAGCGTGGGGATTATTTCAGGTCGTTGAGACCAATATAGAAATATGGTCCAGTCCGTTGGTTGAATTACGATCTTATCACTAAGTGGGAAAATCATGTGTATGTCAGTTATTTTCCCACAGGACATGAAAAAGTAGGCATGCTGTAAAACCACATACTGTCATACACACACACACACACACACACACACACACACACACACACACACACACACACACACAGAGACAGACAGACACACACACACACACACAGACACACACACAGACAGATAGACACACACAGACACACACACACACACACACACAGACAGACACACACACACATATGCATACACTACCAAAAATGCTTTTTCTTGTTTATCTTGTTTTGCTTCCTCACAGAAAATTTTTCTTCCAGGAAGAAAATTATTCTGTCTCTAAGAAATCTTAGAAAAATGTGCTTGTCCATGGGGCAAGCAAATTTTTGCTTGTCAAGTTTTTGAGAAAATTTGAGATTTGTTTTCTTGTATTTCTTAAAATGCCTCTTCTTGTTTATCTTGTTTTGCTTCCTCACAGAAAATTTATATTCCAGGAAGAAAAAAATTCTTGCATTTCTTAAGAGTTGAATCTGGTAAGAAAATAACAAGAATTTGTAGAATTTTTTTCTTGCATCATAAGAAAATTTAAGAAGATTTTGCTTATATGTCTAAAAAAAAATTGTGGTTTCTCGTTTTGCTTGAATTTTATTCTCAATTTTCTTCATGCAATAATATTTTTCTTCATATAAGAATTGTCCATGGGGTAAGCAAAATAAGAAAAAATCATTTTTGGTAGTGTACATACATACATACATACATACATACATACATACATACATACATACATACATGTTTATATACAAAGAAATGCTACCAAAACCAAATATTTTTGGCGAAGCTAATCAAATAATCAATTCAGCCTAAATCATAAAGGAGGACGTTCGGAAGACCACAGCAGGTCGGGCCGGATCAAACGGTTGGATTAAACCTTAAAATCTCCCAGAAAAAAATCTGAGAAAAAAGTTGATATATCAACAATCATAAATCATACATAGGATTACGATCTCCCTAAAGCTATTCATCCTACAGAAAATGTCATTTCCTGCTACTTGTTGTTAACGTGCATTGCTCTGTATGTCTTCTCAAAAAGGAAAAAGATAAAGTGCCAGGAGCAGTATGGACACACAGCTGAAAGTGTACAAATATAATGTTTTCGACAGCAAACGTTTTCAAATGTCAAAGGATTGTTGCAACTTCTATCGCTAGTACTAGGCGGTTCGTAGTCTACCGCAGGTGTACCAGGCTCTCTTTGGGCCGGTAAAGCTTTCTTTCAGCCGGGTATATAATCTTTCGTATCTGGTAAGAGTTCATTGAGAATCTCCTCCAAAATCTAACTCCTAATCTTAGAAGCAACCACCCGGGGTAAAAGATTACCGAAGGAAGCTCAGCCAAAGCCCTAACGCCGAAAGAAACGTCAAACGCCAGGTTACGTAAAAGTAAGACCCCATGTGGTTACTTTGATTCATTTTCAGATTCTTTGAAGTTTCGTGACTATGTCTTATAAAAGAAGAATCGGCCCCTTTCATAGTTTAGCTCAGGTGTTATCGTGGAAATTTGATTAGTTTGACATTAAAGAAATATTCCCAAATTAAATTTGCTTTCATCATATTTGCCCGCCTGCCAGACATACCCAGCTTATACTTGTAAACGTAAATACCACATCCGTTATTGCTGACGCACACCTAGTTGTGTAAGTTAGCTATTGTGTAAGTTGGGAAAAAAACACGCTTATGAAACACAGTGTCGTCTTGCATATGGAATATGAAATTCTCGCGGTAGTTTTATGTTCGTTACCAATTCACCACGAACTATTTTCCATGGCAGTTAAAGACTACAGTGCATGGTGCTACCGCGAACATAAAACCACCGTGAATACTTCTTTTTCCAGCTAACACGGAACTAAATCCCCGCGAACTTCAAGAGCCTATATTGTAGTATCGCTGGAATCAGCTGGATGCAAACCTATTTCATTGCTTTGTATACTGGAGAGTCATGACTAAAAATCATACTTCTGTCGTTCTTTATTGCTTGTGAGAGTTGGCTTTTGCGTAATACAACTCAACATGTGTACTTGGCCCAAAGTGAACAATGATTAGTATCGAACGGTTAAGCATAGTTCACATTACCAGGCCGGGGCCCGACTGGGCAACGCTTTCGGGAACGAAAAATATGATACAAGATAAACTAAGACACACAACACGTAAAAAGGAGAGTCGTGGGCATAATTTGCGTTTATTTCAAGGTATACATGTCTATTTTCCGTTTTCTAAATAAAACAGCTGCAGCCCGACTGGCCGCTGGTTTTAGAAATGTGGCCCTAACATAACAGGTAGCGCTACGTTTGTAGGTACATGTAGGTTGAGTCTAATATACGGACAAAACAACCCAGGCTAGGTGAGGTAGTTGTACCGGTTATGCTTCATCTAATTCGCTGAGGGAAATATGAGTTGAAAGCGTTCCAGATGCGCATTTGAGGCCATTTAAGGTGAGGCTGATGCTCATTCATAGATAACTGCAGTACCGTGAACTGTCGCTGCGCTGTACATGCACTGCTGGACGAAACTGTACCCTGTACCTTTTTGGTCATCGAGTAAAATTGAAGAGTGCCCTGAAATGCAAGTGTGAATTTGAACCAAGCTGTCTTAATTATCTCCATAAAAAATAGTTTTGGGTGTGTCTGTCTGTCTGTCTGTCTGTCTGTCTGTCTGTTTGTATATGTTTCCGGATTTTTGTAGTCAGCATAGCCGAAGAACCTCTTGATGGATTGCCATGATATTTGGTATGTGGGTAGGTGTTGTGAAGACGAAAGTCAAGGTCATTTTGGGTCCCCTGGTATGTGACTTTGGTACTGCAGCAGAAATTCTGCTTGTACCTTTTGACCTGGGTGTGCTATGGTCTTGTTACGCTAGTAAGGATAAAATCATGATAGTGTTGAGCAAATGATACATCCTGTCGCACGGTGTGAGAAACTTTGGACTCGGACCAACTCCTGCAACCTTTTTTGGAACCTATCTGGCAACTTTGACCTACCTTCCAGTTCATCCATTCAAATACCAACCGCGGACACACATGTACACCACTGTCAAAAATAAACAAAAAACACAACTTGCCTTCCTCTCAAAGACTTTTATTGATGAAAGTTTCGATTCTATCCATACAATTGATGAGCGCCAGACAATTGTGATAATTGATACAATTTACTGTCCAGAATCTAGATAGTTAAGAGTCTAAAATATTTCTCTGTATTAACTATAATTATTATTCTTACAAGACATAGAAAATGTACCTCCAATAACTATGTTAGTTCTCCAATATCATTCCTACAAGACACATAGAAAATATACCTCCATCTTTAATTTTTGTTTCTATATATCATTCCTACAAGACACGTAGAAAGTATACTTCTAGTAGATGTGCGTACTTTTCTATAGTATGTCAAGACACATAGAAAATATACCTGGTCCACCTTTAATAACCATGTCTATGATGCTTTATCCAATAGCATTCCTACAAAACACAGAAAATAAATCTCCATCAACTATTCTTGTCTCTTTATTATCCCCCCAAGACACAGAGAAAATAAACCTTCATTACCAAAGCTTGTATACGTAGCTTTTTTCCCTATAGCACTAAGACACAGGAAATGTACCTCTATTATCTATGTTTTATCACCTATATGAACCTTACAAGTTACAAATCTGGCACGTGTTTTTGCTGAGGTTCTTCAGGGATTTCTATATCCACGGTTGTGCCGCAGTACGCTAGCTTACACGTTACAGGCTTGGGCAGCTTGTACACGTAATACCCGTCTGGGCATGCGCGAACCTTGATGTCCCAGCTCCAGTAGCAGTGGTTGTCGGAGAAGTGTGCGCATGCCTGACGGGTGACGATGCCCTCCTCGATGAAGGGGTGTTGTCCGTTCAGGAAGACGCCTGCGTGCGCGCCGCAGCGGTACATGGTGGGGGCCTGCACGGGCATCCTGTCCCCGGCCTCCCCCGTGAAGCGGTACCACCCCTCGTCCACCCCCACCGCCGTGTCGTTACCGTCACAAATGACGTCATCCCACCCCGCCTCCGGCTTGTGATTCAGGACGCTCCTCCAGGCGTCGCTTAACTCCTGGTAGTTGTTGCACTCGTCCGTCGTCTCCTCCTGTGCCAGGCTGGCCGCGACGCAGAAAAGTAGAACACCTGAGATAATGAAATAAAGAAATGTTGTAATTGCGCCCTCTAGGGATAATTCATCATATCAAGCAACTGATAGGTAGGTACTATCCGGCCTCCTGTGTAACGACAATAAAATCAAAGACAGCATCAAGATATTCTAGATAGGGGCGCCATTGCGCTAGGAAATTAAAATGATTGATAACGCATCAAAGCGAGATTTATTGTTATCAAACGATGTTCATTTATAGCACTTGGCGCAGCAAAGGTAAGATATTATGAAATATATATAGAAATTGCGCCGTCTTGCGCCGCTTTGCGCCTTTTTATGCCCTGTTGCTCCATCTGGCGAGTTGTAACTTTTTGAGCATCTAAAAAGTTGCAATTTCAGGCAACAGATTGTACCAGCTTGCCAATACATGAAGCAATTCTGTGTAGTACAGTAAGACTCCCACTTAAGTCTTCTATTCTGTATCAGAAAAAGTGTTGAGTGCATTTTTCAGCCAACTTACATATTTTTCTTGAAATCCCAATAAGCAATCATATATAAGTGGAAGATGTGAGACTTACCGAAAGTAACAAACGTTTTCATCGTGACTTGGAATAGTGGACTGTATTGATGCCAAGTGTGAACGTCTGCAAGTAAACATTGGTCTCGTTATTAGTTCAACTGTAGCTTATAAGTGCAACTGTACATCCGGAAATAGTTTCATCGGGTTGGTAGGTCATAGGATAGTAGAGTTTTCTTTCACACAATGTAAGCTAAGTAAAGCTCTACTACCCTGCAACTTTACATGTTTGGTAAACACACTTCCAATTACCATATATGTAGAGGGATAGGGAGAAGGGGGAAAGAGGTACAAGAGAAATGAGGAAGTGGGAGAAAGAGAGATGAAAGATGGGGACGGAGAGGATGATGGAAGTATGAGAGAATGAAAGAAAAGGTAGAGAGACAGACACAAAAAGAAGAAAAGGAAAGACAGAAATAAGGGAAAGAAGCAGAGAAAGAAAAAGAAAAAGAAAGAAAGAAGTTTCCATTGATTAGACAAGAACAATCTATGTTCCCATAAGTTCCTGTCACGTGACTGTTGCCACGTTGAAACAGTAGGGCTCCCCGTAATTATTTCACGCACCATTACACCCGTAATTCAAAATGGCGGGCCTAGCCTTTTAATCGTTCCGTCCACTTTGCTTTAGCTAAGAAAATGTAAAACTAATGACGTCAAAGTAAAGAACTGGAGCCCCCCAGGTGATTTTTTTTCTAATGCCCGCCTTAATAAATAATTCGATGGCTTAATTGTATGCCGTCCTTTGAACAAGTCATTTATAGGTGCATTTAGATCTTTAGGTATCTAAGAAATACTCTAAGGAAGGGCGTAATCAGTATTATCAAGTTCCACTCTACAGTAAATTAACGCTTAAAAAACTGTTTTATACACCTTAGTTTGGGGCAGTCAAAACTGGAATACATACATGTAGGCGTGGTTCTTTCTTGATCATTGATAAGTTTGCTCAAGCTATTTTCTGCTTTGCGAGAGGAAAAAAAGGTTGCAAGTTGTTTCATACATCATGCACATGCTAGACATTTTTCTGGTTCTACCGTATATACCAAACAACTGAATGTTATAAGGCTTCCAAGAAGCATGACGTCGATTTCAGGCCGCCGCCATTTTGGGAGGGAGGGGCGTAGTGGTTATAAAACTTGTACATTTGTTTGCTTTATAGTCTTCGGTTTGTTCTAAGTTTTACAAAGATGCGTAACAAACTCACCTGCAATTGTAACTTCCTGAGTTGATTACTCGTGCACTGTCTTCAAAGGTGCGAAGAGAAGAATTCCAAGGCGCCGAGCGTTGTCTATGCGTGCTGTCTGAGTGTCGGTGGGCCAAAAAGAAGCTCCGAGCGATGAGGACTTTTTAATGACCGCGAGTTGAAAAACTGGTTATAATCGTCGCGACGGCGCAAACCACTGCAGTTATTTTAGACAGACTAGCACCCACTGCCAACTTTAGGAAACCTTTATGAAAAACATTTTTGCATGAGCGTTTCTTCTTTTTTTTAACGAAATTGCTTATCTAATAAATCGTGCATGTTATTTTTTATAGCCCATGACTGAACTGCCCAAAAGGCCAAATTCAAATAACAAGAAATGCACCTTTGGCTAAAATGGAATGTTCCTAATATTTTGTTTATCAAATTGCAGTGTCATACTGCTTTTCACTGTCAGACAATGAAATGCTGTTAAATACTGTGAAGGTATGAATTATAATTAGTGGCTCCAAGCAGATATAGAAGTCACACACACAATTATATAATTTGTATGTTAGATTCATGACATAAAGCGCTTCTATCTCTGTTTGACTGATGGGCTCATCAAATCACTCCAGGACTGGGGCGATAAGATGTTGGGCCACTATGTTATTGTTTCACATTATTATTGTTAATTAAGCTTAAGTTTCTTCATTGTTCTTTGTATTTGACACTGTTTAAAGTAATTAACTTGAGAGTAGTATCACATCTGCCCTGTCACTTGTCAACAGCATGCAGTGACAGGTAAAAATGGCTTGCACCAATTTGTTTAAGCGCGCGGTCCGGCACGTCTAATAGTTTTACGTTGATTAGGCCATGTTGATTTGATTACATGGATGACATCAACTGGGAATCCTAAAGCTGATCCGAGCGTACGCATATCAAATTTTGGACAAAAACAAATTTACCTTCATTATGAAACCAAATTGTCAGGAAGTTGAACTAATGACTGAACACACGGAGCACGGCATACCTACCAATAGTGCTATAAATTCGTTCTTTCACATCTTCTTCTTTGACCTAGTACCTGTGAATTGACTTTTTGTATTGTATGACATCAACCACAGTGACTGTTTTGCATTTTACGGCATTAATTTCCTAAATTTACAGCTACTTTGTACTATTTACAGTATAGTTAATGACGTTTTTTTTAACGGTCGAAAGTAGATGCGAGAACGATGATATCATCCGTATAATCAGCAATCAACATGGCATATACTTAGGAAAACAATTTGGATGGAAAAAAACTAGAGTTCCACGATCGAGCCCAACAGATTTCAACCTTTATGACTGATGTATTAATTGTGTCTGTCATCTATTTTATATGGGGTTAAGGATCTGGAAAGGGGCCATCCATTTGACATGGGGCTAAAGGTTATTTATTGGAAGAAAGCGTATGCTAAGTGGAAAACAACCATTTCACATGTGGCTAGACTCTAAGGGGGGGGGGGGGCAGACATTTCACATTAAGTTGGATGGTATTGGAAGGTAGGCCCTGGATGAGGGCGTGGGAAAGAAGAACCAACCAACCAACCAACCTAATTAATTCAATTCTAATGTAAAACAAACAACACAATCAGCTGATTTCAACATATTTGTTTATTAACAATTGCTGACAAAATAGATGAATGCGAAGTGTATAACATATAAACCGCACAACAAACTTAGCATCAAAAATGAACATCTAACCTATTCAGATTAATAATTACAAGAACGCAGTGGCTAACAGCCTAGAATCAGTAAATATTGACATTGTCAGTACATGGTATAGAGGTGTCGTGGAGCCTTTGTACTTAAAGAATCATAGAAGTTTTTCAGTCTAAGGCTAAGGCATTTGAGCTGATTATTAGTGTCCGTCAAAAAGATGTTGTATTAGTATGTTAGTGTGTGTTTGGTGGGGTTAGTGTATGTGTGTGTATGTGCGTCGTTGTGTTAGTGTCAGCGCCAGCCTTAGCCTCAGTTACTAGGGAAATTTCCAAAGGACTGATTTAAATTAACTGACAATGTTGACATTTACTGAATTCTAACATGAAGACCACTTTTCTACAAGAATGAAAAAAGTGAAATGCACACAAAAAAGAAACCAGCGTCAGCCACCCCTGTACTAAAATGGCATCTAACAAGTACACAAAAAACAGAGGCTGCTTACAAAAAGCGTCTAAACTACACTACACTACATGTCCAAGCCACTTAACAAACAAAAAAAGACCTTCACTCAGAAATATGGGCAAAACTTACCTAACACCTAACGTAAGTAAGCATACCTATATGTACATGTATCTAACATAGCGATATACATGATAACTGTGCCTGTGCCGTCCTCTTGGTTCGGGACCCAAGAAAACAACACGAGGCAGATTATGTAATGGTCTAGGTCCCCGACAACCACTGACCATGACATAAAACAGAAATGACAACAGATGGTGAACCAGGGAAACCCCTGTTTATAATGGACAAAATTAACAGTAACTGACCGAAAAAAATTCCGGCCATCGACACAGTCACAGAAACAAAACCAGTCACACACCAAGCTTGTACGCCACAGAAACTGGCTTTAGCCCTGAGGGCAAAAGGAGCATCTATTTACAAAATGTCGTAACGCCTACTGGCTGGACGTCACCGTTGAGATGGCGTCGGACAATCTCTCACCAGGATAAGTCCCACCATGAACATTGCAGCTGTAGTTGATCAGGAAGCCTCAATCAATGCGGTCCTGGAAGATGCTGAGATGTCTCCTTCCCAACTTATTGTGACTGCAAGAAAGTGAATTACAATCAATGATGACGAGCTAGACTTCCATCGTTTTGCTACTAGCTTTCTAGTCAAAAGATTTTTGAAAAGGCACAAGGAAGCCTTATGTCCTGCAAGGAGTAGAACTGGTGGTGACAAATTATGCAGAGGAAGTTATTAGACTACTGTAATGTCTGTATCGCTAAATAAAGTGTAACGCGAAATGTTCAAAGTTGGCAGAAACGGTTCAACAACAGTGACAGTGGCCTGAATTTTTGCAGGGTCAGGTTGAAACGAGTTGTAGAGGATGCACTCACCTGTCAACAGTCTCATGGTCTGCTTCATCCCTCCAGTACAGGTGCAGAAGCAGGGCTGGGCCGGAACGTGCGCACGTATCATCTGACTCACAGCTAAACTGTTCAACCAGTCCTAAGTTTGAAAAGAAAGAAAACTCTAGTAAGCACTGTTCACCTGAACATTGTTCATCAACCATTAAACTAAGCTTAAATTCGCCAAGTTACAAGGACATCAGGTATTAACAAAGGTTGCTATGCTATAACTGCATTCAGACAATATTGTGCAACTTATATATGGGAAAGACTGTCCACCTCCTTGGTGATTCACTTGGTGTTGTCACGAAGCACGATATTGTCAGTGACGGTGACGCTTTAGATCCTCTCCTCCCTTATGGCGTCCAGATATTTCTAACAAATAGGTAGAAGAAGACATGCGTCATTTGTGTCAACACCGCTACAACAAACACACTAGGCTCAATGTCTGTCGAATGGCAAACGGGAATGCTGTGTATAAATAAGACATCTCGAATGCTATTTCAATTTCTACTTCGTCAGTCTGTACAGACTGCCTAAACAATATACAATGCTATTAATATGGCTGATGCTATAAGCCGATATTTTATTTCACGCAGCACAGTGCAATACCTTCTCAAATGTCTGGTTTGTAGAGCCGACTTCCATACGTACATCCATGGCTAGTTATGGAATGTCATCTCAAGAAGCTGCTGAAGTCCAGCTATGAGGGGAGACACTAAGAGTAAGACGCCTTCCGCCAGGACCACCGTCTCCCCGGATGTTGTGAAGCGCCTTCGGTGACGGTACCGTCCAGACATTGCTGTGATATCAGTAAAGAAAAAAACATGCATCAGCTGCTCGCTACGTCAACGCCGCTGTAACAAACACAAAAGGTTCAACGCTTGCTCAATGGCATGTAGGAACTGTAGACACAATACAGCACAATACCTTGTCTATATCGGGAAAGACTCGTGCCCTGGCTTGGTGATGCACCGGATGTTGTCACGAAACACTTGCAGTAACGGTGACACTTTGAAACCTCCATTCCCCGGTGCCTTTCCTCGCTTACCAAGCCCAGGCACTTCTAGAAAATATAATAAACAGACATATGCATAAGCTGCCATATATACCACCGCTGCCACAAACACAAAAGGCTCAGGGCATGTCCAATGGCAAGTATCTAGAAACTCGACACCAAAATACTACTATGTACTACTAGTATACAGTGATATGCAGAAGTTCCACCTTACAAACAGCCCAGGTACATAAGGTACATTGAAAATGTAAACTTAAACTAGTGTGCCAACACAAATGGAAAGAAAAAGTTATTCATTGACAAAGACTGTTGTCCTATAGTTAAAAACATGTGTTTTCACACAATGCAATACGATACCTCGTCATAGAAGACTGCGAAGCCCGTTCGCTCACGTTCGGCACCTTCCTTCGCCAGTCCTCGCCTCCCTTTCCGCGTCCAGACATTTCTTCTTACGGTGCGATGATCCTCGGGAGAAAAAAAACGAGACAAACGTTAAACCTTACTCAGAAATGTGGGAAGACTGTACCTAAAAGAAAGCTCAGTTACGTGTATTGGCATGGCAGGAAATTCACTTGTTTTGGCATTGTAATTTCAGTTCTAGTTTTAACATAGAAATAGCGAGAGGAATCATTATCTCTTGTTTGGTGGCAGGGTGTTGAGTGTGCTTTGATGAAATCCTAAGTAATGCTGCTTTTGGCATAATGCTGCCTTATGATTGTTTTGCTTGAATTTTCGAAACTATTTCTGCACTCATTGCTTCAGTCTGCTTCTGTGATATACAAGCCCAATGCATAGTTGATTCAGTTTCTGTGACTATGTCGACGCCGAGATGTCAAGTTTTATCTAAACGACTAAACTAGTAATGTATTAAATAGGCTCTTCAGCCACCTGTCCTCCTTTCTGGCCTGTGCCGTTCTCTTGGTTCGGGACCCAAGAAAACAACACGAGGCAGATTATGTAATGGTCTAGGTCCCCGACAACCACTGACCATGACATAAAACAGAAATGACAACAGATGGTGAACCAGGGAAAACCCTGTTTTGTAAAGAACAGAATTTGAAATAATTGACTACCATCCCGGCTATCGACACAATCACAGAAACCAAACCAGCCACACACCAGGCCTGCACACCACAGAAACGGACTGAAGCCCTGGGTGCAAAAGGAGCCCCCATTTACAAAATGTCCTAATATAGACCCCTCCCGACAACATCGCTCAGAATGTCAACAAAACACACTCAAGCACCTTACCATCAACTAAGAGTTTGTACAGTTAACACGAAATCAAAATTAATTTACTTCCTACCATGCCGATGAAAAGTAAGTCCCCGCCCATCTCTGCTATATGTTTCCGTTTACACCCCGTAAGACACAAGAGTACTTAACTTAGTTTCAGGTCCTCTGTCAGGGCGTAGACTCGAGCACCGATCTTTCTGGACGTCACCTTGATGGCACCTGGAAGCAACAAAGCGAAATTTAAACGATTAGTTAAAGAAAGATTAATTGCTTTGTTGTAGTTCATAACGCACAAAAGACCGACGACGACGACCCAGCCAACCTCTGAGAGATGTTTCCATTTTACACCCAATAAGACAGATTAAAAGTTATCTTAGTTTCAGGTCCTCTGGCAGGGCGTACACACAAGCACCGATCGTTCTGGACGTCACCGTACAGCTAGCCGTGGAGATGGCACCGGACAATCTCTCACCAGGATAGGTCCCACCAGGAACATTGCAGCTACAGTTGATCCGGACTTGATGGCACCAATCAGATCCTGTCAATCGAAAGTCAAGAAATGATTAAGGTAATAGATAAGGCACAGGTATGTAAGTGCAGCTTGGTCTGCGTTTTTGTATCATCCGACGGTCACTATTCTATCGGTATCGATTTTTGAAATAACATTGGACTGATAATAATTTATACAATTCGTATAAACACACATAAAGGCACTCTGTGAAAATGAACAAACAAACCTGTCATCTTAGGTAGGTCGCTGAAAGAACAAAGCGTCACCGAGCGGCCGTGATGTTGTTTTGTACTGGGAAGCTGCGGGTATATAAGCCCCTTACTCCAGACAGCTGGCAGACATGCAAATGTCCACTGTCCACGATTGGTCTAGTCTAAAAATACCCCACGGTACCATTGGTCAAAAGAATGCACTTCTTCGATTGGCTATCTGAAGAAATGAAATTAATTGCAGCACACGACCAGGACCAATGATGTCTGAGGGATGACTGATTGCTTGACCAATCACAGATCAGTAATTATTTTCACCTATGTTGGCCACACCTTTGTTCGTCTCCCCCAGACCATTTTCATTCGATTCTTTTACCACGTGAGACCGTAGCCGCTTCTTCTCGCGGACTTACCGTAAGCAGAAATATCTGCGCACCGCAAGAGACGCAAGGGCTGCCGAAGGGAGATGCCAACCGTTACCGTAGGTGTTTCACGACAACACCCGAGGAGATGTCAAGAAATAATCCGGTGTCATCTACGAGACGACCCGCGGCGTTTTATACGGTGAGAATAAAGATAGGCTCTGCTATGTTGGTGGACGTTAATTCATTGCAGTTTATGAGATTTGTCCAGTTCTTATTGTGTGGCCCACATTTCCCACTTACCGCTGGGCATCCGTTGAGCATTTTGTAATTGTTACAGCGATGGCAAGGCAGCTGATGCGAGCCCGTTTTCTTTTACTACAATAGCACCGCAGGCCGAAATATCTCCAATCGGTCGGTAAAGGCGGCAAGGGCTGAGAAAGGGACTCACCAAGACTCACCACACGCACGGTGCTTCACGACACATTCCGGGAGACGTTGGGAGAATCTTGGGGTTCATCCTTGAGGAGATCCGCGGTATTCAGAACAGACAGACAGACGGACAGTTTGGTCTTTCGCAGACATTTGACAAGGTATGGAAGCCGTACATGTGTTGGTACCATATTAGCAAAAGATCTGTCATTGTCAACATATATAACCCAGATATTTATTTACATGTCTTTGTCGAAACATACCAACACAAAGAAATTAATCAGGTTTGTCAGAACTCGCCAACACAAAGAAATATCTAACGTTTACAGTTTCAATATATGGACCTGAACAATGCTTAGTTAAAAAGTAGTTTTCTTTTACTTACTTATCTATGGGTTTTGTCAGATGGAAAATTTGGTTATGAACTTTTTTAAACAATGTATTAAACAATTTGTTTGTGTAATATTGTCCTAGTCTGTATAGGCTGACATTAGCACTCGTAGAAGAGGTCAAGGTACAGTTCTAATTGTGCCACATTCGCCCATTGGACAGTCGTTGAGCCTTTCGTGTTTGTTACAGCGGCGGTGAAGCACCTAATGCATATCTCTTTATTTTATCACAGAAATGTCCGGACGTACTAAGGGAAGAGCTGGGTAAGGAAGGTGCCAGGCGCCACCGTCACTGAAGGTGCTTCCCGACATCAGTGCATCACCAAGACACGGACGCGTCAAGCCTAATACGTACGGCGTTTTTCAGAATTCAGAGTTTTAGGACCCTTATTACATTATTCTATTAAATTCTGCATGGCTGCTGATAATATTTACACTCCTGGTGGGACATAAAGCGTCATTATACCCTTGTCACATTATCCACGATCTTCGGGCGTATCGATGAAAGATCGGCCATATTTAATTAAGATCGACAGAGGGTTGTGCGTATTTTTCACCTGGAAACCGCCCCTGTCACATATAAGCCATTCTTTGTACCTTGTACAATTGTTGTTCAATAAAGTTATAATTATAAGCGAGGCTAGGGCGATTCCCGCTGAATCGTCGTCCGATCGATTTTCGCCAAATGTGACAGGGGTATTATGACCCTTTAAAATATGTTTGGAAATAGATGGTTTTTAGAATGCTTTGTTCTAGATGTTTTAATCATATCATGCCATTCCAGTACAGGAGTGGCTAACAATAAATTGATGTTTTACTTTTTTGTCCTATGTGAATATATGTCTTTTGTGTTTTTATGTCTTTTGTGTTTTTACTTAGCCTAAAGTTGCCAAAAACTGTCCAAAATTACAATGTAGTATCTTTATGATAGTATACTTAATCATATTGATCATTTTTGGTGTAGAAGGTTGCTTGCAATAATTTTCCTTCTTAAATTCGTCCCTAAGTAATTTGGCTACTGAATGTATGATTCACGAGCTAGTATCAATCTTATAAATGTTTACTACAACTGCTCTGTTTAGAAGACAACAACGCCCTATGGTGTCTATGTGGCGTACTGCACCGGTACAGTAGTCATTCTATCAGCGCCCGTAAAAACTTGGCATTTTCTCATTTCCTCACTTCCTTCCACGTTGCCATTCTGTGTTAACCTGTTGAAAGCTTTGTGGGAATGTTTGCCTAGTCTTGTAGAAATGTGAATAATGCTTTATGAATAATGTGGATTTGCCTGTAGCCAGTAGCCTTTGTTCTAAATATATTATGATATACATAACGTTAGTATATATGCACTGCTCACCGACTAGTCACGTATGTTATCTACATAACGTGGCGTCGACAGAAGCAATGGATTGTTCATTCCTTGACAAAGACTGGAGCTGTTCAGTCGAAAATTTGCTTAAGTCCAATTTTCGTGTCGGAAATTAAAGTTAAAGTTAGGCATAGTAATAGTATAATTATATTATTATATATTGATTTGTTTATTGATTTTGTCATGTATTCTTTCTTGAAGGTCTTTTGTTCTCACTTAGGCTTTATATTTCGTGTATTTTGTGGCTTTTCTAGTACAGGACTGGCCACGTTGACATAGAAAGCCACCTTGTCCAAGAAAATGATCTCAAAAGACTCTTTTCATCTTGTAGTTGTAACCTATTTCCATGATCAAGGTTTGAAAGTGTCAAGTACAACCTGGGCAACACACAGTACACTGTGTTCCTCGAATATGCTATCAAATAAACCGTTTTAAACCAGGTGTTGTTTTTATTTCTCTTTCAACACCCTCAAACTCAGGTGAAATGATACCCCACCTCTACCCATATCCTCAGACTGTCGGAAAATGAATGATCCCTCGAGATCTCAGAATTTCACACCCCCTAAATGTTGTGAAATGGTGGGCCCTCCATTCCAAGAACCTTGACCGACATAAAACGACTGGTCAAGTTAAATCAAAAGTGTTGCTAATAAGATAGAGACAAATCTAAATTATGAATGAGAATAGTATGGTCAATCAAGCTAGAGTAATGTCTGTTATGTACTAGAATATTATGATAGTGACACTGCCTTAGATAAAATTGGGTACAATACTTTGAAGAAAGTGACTTGGATGAAAAAATGGGTCACAGCATGCAACGGATAGGCTGCACTATAGCGCTCTCTGGCGACTTTCATTGAAACAACAATGTGAAAATGAATTCTATTAAATACATAATGTTAACCTTCCCGGTCTCTCTCTTTCTCTTCCTCTCCCCTCCCCTCCCCCCCTCTCTCTACTGTGCACGATGATCAGCCTTTCCTGTCCTGCCACTTGCTACATATTAAATGTAATCAAACACCACAGGGTGTACCAGTAACCACGGTGATGGCCGTTTAGTCCAGCCATTGACCTTTTAATTGTTCGGAGAAGACGACGAGGATGATACTAAAACAATATGTTTCCCTTCCGTGGAGGTAAACATAAATGTAGTTGGTTATCCCCATTTCTAAGAGATAACCAGTGGAGCTAAAATGGAAGCATTTTATTGTGCAACAAATGACAAGTGACCTTCGCTTTTAAATCAAGATAACGGTCAGTGATAAACTTGACCGGGTAACTACAGGTTATTTTTGATTGACTTATCCCTTGTGGCAAAGCACGGCATTAACCTTATTGCCCTGGGGAGTTTGGAGAAGGATTGGACGGGACAATAATCGAGTCCATTATTGCAGGTACACCATACAATAACGGTGGTTTATTGGTGATTGCCCCCGACCCCTTAGTCATTACCTGCCGATTGTAGTGAGGATAAGGCCATCTTCTGCACTACTAACACTAGTCTGATATTGGCTACGCTTGAGGATTGTCGTAAATTGGAAAAACTAGTTGTGCCGGGCGACCTTTCCAGGATGTTGGGCAGCTAAGGCCAATGACCTTTTTTGCCACTGTACTTCCTGATTTTTTTATTTCGCTTTAGGGAATGAGGACAACATAACAGACGACCATATATGAAATCTATTCTTGTGGCGTTAGGTTACTCTATGTAGGAAGTGGCAGGACAGAGCTGGACACCATATAAATGTTATAGGAATGTGTTTGAATAGGAAAAACAGAGCAGTAGTTTGCTTGGTTTGACTATTTATATGAAATGCGACAAAACCGAGCATCAGTTGAAGTGATTGCGTCATTGTGAATGTCAGTATTTATCATTTTAGGTATACATACAATTAGTGCGCACGACTCTAGCTTCCTGGAACATGGATGTGTTCACACGATTCTTCCTGGAACACTTATCAGTCCGCACGATCTTTCCCGGAACACTCAATTCAGTCCATAGGACAGAAGGTGTATTAGGATTTAATGGCAATAGGAAGTAATAATCATCATGGTGTTTGCGCTAGCTATGGACCAAGATGTTGCGAAAGCCGTTTTACCAGGAATAACAGTTTATTTTTGACCTATTTCCAATCAAATCCTAGTAGATCTTTTTATAGCACTAGTCAATAACCTAATGCAGTGTACCAAGCTGGAGAGTAGTCCATTGGCCCAAGCTTGCATAACACAATCAAACATAAGGCTAAAGAGAGCTGATTTAATGAGCTGTACTATACTACCTTTAAGATGATGGTCTCGATTTATAATTCTCAAAATTCAATACTTACCAGCATGCCAAAATCCAAACAAACTCGTCAGAAGGATCTTTAGTTATAGTTGTGAACTCACAAACACCGACACAAACAGTACTCCCTTAGGACAGGTACTGATCCTCCACGGAGGTACAAAAACGTGCCATGATTGATCACAAACAGCCACGCCGCGTATGCGCATATCTCCAAACTGCACTACAAGCCTCCAACTGAGAACACACTATTTATAGAAGTTTCCTACTGTTAGATTTTATCGAAGTCACTTCCATCCAATAAAATGCTGTGTCACCAATCAATCGTAAAGGACTAAACGTCTTAATGACCAATATTTTCTCCATACTAGAATTATCGTTCCGCTCTAAACTCTAAACGGCTGGTTGGTCCTCAGCCAGGATTCCTTCAGACAACACTTCTATGATGGAGCATACCGTATAACGTCGTGTTCGTGCATATAAGGATCATGATGCTTTGACTTTGACTTTGACTTTATGCTACGTCTATATATAGTTGTTTCCAATTGTGTGTCGGCAAAGGTATCGTACGAAATTCTGATGCAACGTTGACCAAATATCTAAAATAAGAAACCGTGATTCTACTGTATCTACAAGGCAAGAACTCCTGTACATGCGTCTGACAACACATTACAACTGAGGTACCATGCTGGTTAAATGTTAAAATCGGTGTCTAGTTATTGTTGATTGTTGACTTTGCGACTGGTTATAGATAAATACAAGCAAATCCACCAGTTAGGCTGATCCCCCGGAGTTCTGTGTATGCATATCATGGTACGTTCTGGGGCAGTGGTGGTTCCTCCTGTGGAAGAGTCGGCCAGCCCGCTAGTTGATTGGACCTCGGTACTCAGTGTGGACGGAACCTCTCTGCACCACAGGAAAGATCCGGAGCTCTCCAGTCTGTATCATACGTACTGTACGGGAAGACTCGGATGACGTGTATGGATGGATGACTGACATCTTGTTCTGTGCCAGATAAACGACGAGCTTGGATTTTCCTAAGAGGGGTGACAGCTAGTTTATTAGAGACAGCGAGGGACAGCGTGACTTTGCTGTCCAAAACAGCGTGAAAGATGTTGACAGCAATGTTGGTCGTTCTCTGTGGTGCCAGCTTCATTTTTGCAGGTACGTTTTTAGAATTCATACTTTATACCAAAATCACATAGAGGTCTGTTATATCTGGGGGTCTAGATGTGAAATGTCATGAAATCACTTTAAATTCACTTAAGTCCTTGAAGAAAAATAGTATCATCCAAAACAGAAAAGATTCTTAAAATTTTTTAACATTCTAAGATAATTTCTGTGGTAATGTTCATATTATGTCATTGAGATAGAACCACGGCTGTATAACTCGTAGGAGAAGATGTTACTGAGCGCAAGAACGAGACATTTATAAAGACATATTGGTTCTGTCTACCCTAAATTGAAGCCTGGACTTACTCTTGCCAATACGCGCGTGTGGTGGTTTCAATATCACTAGCTAAACTACACAGCACGAAAAGAGATACTCGAGCAAAGTTGCCGAAATACGTATTAAGGAATTCGTGTAGATCTTGATAATCTTTACTTACTCTTAAAGGGTAAGTAAGGATAGTCCCATAGCCTTTTCATGCGGCCGGGGCAGTGAGGTGTTATCCATTGTGTCTACAGAACGGTATTGGAAGGCCCAGCCTTCTCCGTTCCCTTCCTTTTACCTCCCCAAACGAAGTCAGGTACCCATTTTACACCTGGGTAAATTGCGTGAAAAGTAAATTTCCCAAAGGGCGCAACATCGGTGGCATTTAGGGGATTTAAACCCAGGACTTCTGGGTTCTGGGCTAAACCGTTAGACTAACACGACGCCACTAATACCTACTCGTGTAAGAGGTATACTATAGATGGTTGAAGAGGGAAAAACGTCAACTTTAAGCATGATTTACGATGTGAAAGTTAATGGAATTACTACCTTTCCTAAGAACGTTAATACGTTTTCGGTAGCGTTTGTATGTGTGTGTAGTTGACAAGCATAACTCTAGAATGCCTCAATGGATTGTGTTCATATTTACCATGTATATAGGTGTTGATAAGACCTCAAAATGATTAAATTTTGGGTCCCCTAGCAGCTTGTTACAGTGCTGCAGCGGAACATATTGTTATGCTATCTCGTTCGTACAGTTTGCCATGTTGGTTGTTATTTGCAGGTTGTCATTAGTTGCCGACAGTATCTGCTCTGATGTTTCCCCATGATGGACTATCCTATTAGTTATATCATACAGGCCCTTAAGCCGCCCTGCCGTCTAATAGAACCCCAACTGATGAGGTCCAAAAGGACCCACCAGAGTCTCCAGCACATTAAAGCTCCTCTGCTACCATCTATTTACCTTGCCATTTCTGTTAATGGATGAATGAAGATCTTTGTTGCGCATTTTTACCACACCGGGCTAAATACAGGTCGCAACAAGACATGTTGAAGAATTACATTTAATAGATACAGGATAAAACTAATGTAAGGTAAATGCAACTTCTTCTCGCTTTTCAGTTATGGTGACTGAAGATATGTTTTATGATCGATGGTTTGTCTAGTTTCATTAGGAATATGAATTTTTGTACAGAACTTAAGTGTACGATATAGGAGAATATATTTTGTACAGGCATATCTTTAATTTATCATATGTCAATTCATTTCTCTTTTCTTCATACAGACTACATTCTATTACAAAATGACTTGTTTATTCTAGTTTGATGCAATTAATTTTGTTGACGAATACGTTTTTAGACACCGAATCATTTATTCAGTATGAGAAACGATTACGTTAAGGTTTTCTCCAGATATCTGTAGTGCTAAAACCTGTATCACGATGTGTATTCCCACCATCTTACGAGTTTGGAAAGTTTTTATTTTATTTCAGAAGACAAGACAAGTCAAGAGTCCTTCAATCAGACTTCAAAATTCTTCAGATCATGAGACCAAAAATGAACGTTGAAGTATCATATAGCTTAGATATTTTCCAGCACATCATTTATCAATGAATTCACAATCAGCAACCTTTTTTTGCAGAATTTCACTTGTGGTGAATTACGTGAGGTGTGTTGGATAACTCACAAAAGCCATGCATTTTCTATACGTATAGACACTTCCTTCATGGTGAATATTTTTGGTATAAATGAGGGGCGATGTGCACACCAAGACGGCCAAAGTTTCACAGGCTATTGAACAACACATACCAACATGAATTTACAATTGTATTACATCGCCCGGTTTTGCAACTGAACTTTTGTCAAGCCAGGTCAGACATTGTAATCATCCATAGATTACTTGATTTAATTTAAGAGGTGAGTTAAGCACAATACTGAATGCTTATTGATATACTCGCGACTAGTGGATACTTAAATGTATAATGTGAAATAGCCTGCGTTTTTACTTCCTAAAATTGATATTTATCGGAAACAAGCACTCTAGATCTCTTGTGGAGTAAAAGACTCCTTTAAGTCTTGAATCGTGGTGACCATCCAATATATTTTACGAGAATGTCCTGTTTTTATTCCAAAAGACACTGAATCGTCCAATAAGACTACAAACAGTCGACGGGGTATCAGAAACGACGACGTTAAAGTGTCCTCTAGCTGTTAAGCGCTACCAGGATGAGTATCCCCGACTATGGAATGTAGCCGGTGTTAAGTCCAAACCCGCGGTGTCTACCGCTGTACTCATTTTCTGTTCCCGATCTTTTGACACAAACTATGTCTGTACAAATGAAGACAAAAAAAAACAGGGAAGTTTGCATGGACAGAAAGCGCAGCCCTAAGACATATGGCACCATTTGGCGATCTAAGGAAGAAAAACGGCACCACAGGGCCCTCTTTGTTGCCTGATGCCGTATTTTACCCATTAAGGTCCAAGTCTTTGCCCATGACCCTTTGTCCGGAGCAAGAGACCAGGGCTTCTGTACAAAACAGATACGACATGGGTTCAACTTTAATCTCCGATGCGTGGACGGGCTTCTGAAACAAATTGCCGGCTGTGCTGTATTGGGAAATGTTGATCCACCAGAAAAGCTCTCCTTTGTTAACGCGCGCCCGGGGGTCGCTAGCATAGCGTCTTTCTTGGACAAGCCGTATAACTTTGATATGTGTGCTACTGCCTTGTACATCTCAGTAATGGGGGACGGCTTCTTTGGACACGCCACGGAAAAAAGAAGCATGTACATTTTCCATATTTCTTATTGTATTCCTCATGGGCTTTTATACTTGGTATATCACTTCAATGGGGACGGTGTCTTTGCCAAGCCAAGGAAAAGGAATGGCAGTCACACATTCATGTCCTTGAGTCTTAGTTTTTGGCTTTACCGTCGGCATTGAGGGCACATTATGGCTGACCCGTAATGGTAGTAATTTGTGCTGTAATGCACGTGTTCACAAATGCGGCCGTCTGTCTTGGTATACGTGTACGGAGGCTTTGGTGTGTATACGTAGCTATTTGAATACACTGTCAATAGATTGGAATTAATTGAGTTGGAAGATGACCATAGGGAGTGCAGTTTAGAGTTGCTAGAATTGGTCGTTAATCAGGCATATGACATACAGTCCACAGAAGAGGTTGCAAATTCCTATTTGTTTAAGTTTTTTTGCAGTTACCGTGCATATACCCTTGTATATGGTACGTATGCTAGTCACGTTCACCGAAGAGTGACAGGAAGTGCCCATGATCAATGCAATATGGAGACATGTCAATCAAAAACGTTTGGGATGATTGATGAATTAAAATTTCGACATTTGACAGATTCTTAATATAATATTTCACGGAGTCGTGAAATTTTCGAACTCCGTACGCTGCAAAAAGGTTGTTTACAATATGCTGTACTCTTAACGCTGTGCATTAAAGGCGTGCATTTCTAGATACATACGTTCGTAGCCGGTGGCAATATCACTTATATCAAAAGCTTTGTGACAAAAACCTTCCGTGTTACGTTTTTAGCATACATAAATCAAAGGACTGCATGTGTTTACACACAAGCTCGTTAAATTGATGGGAAACACGTAAACACCGAGTTATGTTCCTCATGAGTGTACTATAAACTAAGGAAACACCGACATTAGCACGCAATGTGTACAACGTACGCGTAAAACAATGCCGTATACAATACATGAATTCAGGTGAAGCTTTCTATAGCTAATTACGTCATATATATGTATGATCATAAAATTAATCATATATAGTGCTGTTACTTAGCCCTGTCGCGGGCATGAAAACAATGATCATAAAATGAGTATAATAAAAGAGTTCACCGGTGTTTTTTATCATGTATATATGTCTATTCTTTTTAATTCCCGAATGTACGTATGTAATAACAACATGGTAAGTATGCCTATAGGACGCACTGTATAAACGTGACTTGCATGGTACGGATACAATATCCTTACTAATAAGAAGGAAATGAAAGCCTATAGGCCTTTAATAAGGACCAATTACCAAATATGCCTCCACGGGCTGTTCGTAAACGTTATTACCTTGTATATGGAGCTTTCACATGTCGGTCCCATCATTATGAGCTTGTAAAAGTGAGTCCAATGGGAGGGAAAACTTTGCCCTGTACCAGTATCGTAGGTTTATGCTATTTAATAGAAACGGCAAATATACCGGGCGCTAGTTCGGTGTTATATAGTTTGATCTTATGAAATAACATGCAAGTATATTGCTCAGATATTTTACGTTTTAATACGTATCAAGGAGGGAAGGAGTAGCGGTGTGTATGACATAGCTTTGTAAGAAAACGCCAGGAGCATTACCTATGAAGTATTTCTCTCTAGCTGTATAGCTGCCAGTGGTACCGTGCTTGGGGACTAGTAAGGGCTGACTTCACTGTTGCGTTATGCAGTACTAGTAATAGTAGTATAGTGGAGAGTTCAAAATAGTGCCAACCTAACACTGCGGTAGTGCTTACCTGAAAATCTCTCTTTCCTTGAAAAGTTTGACCCAATCTGAAGACTTGTAATGTCAGAAGGAACATGCCAGGTATAAGCTTTCCCAATTTGGTGAAATTTTGTACAGTTGGCTATCTCTATTTTGGCGTAATAAGAAATCTGTTCTGGTATTCACAGCGCGGATGAATATAACGGAAATTGGGGTCAAAGGTAAATTTTGTTTACAACTATTGGCTGTTCTAAAAGATTGAGCTGTAAAACCCTGTATAATTCTTCTTTCAATTTTTGACACTTGTGAGTTTCTGGTGGAGAGGAACATTTTGTATTGAAGTTGGGGTAAGTAGTTTTCAAGCCTTGTGTATTTCAATGATTGCCTCCTATAAGTTTAACCAACTCTTTTAAACTGCGGCGTGTGCCTTCAAACAGTAAAACATCGAATCTTTGAATTCGATACGCTTAGAGCTGGGACCTGATTGATTTTTGTCATTCTACTTTATGATCCTGGTTTAGTCATATAAACAATGTCTTAACAACGCAACTTAAGACCAAGAGGACGTCTTACATTTTTAGAGTCGACTGTCGACTGTCCACTACGTGAGGCGAAGTAGATGTTTTTCCAGCGTTGGGGTATCTTAATAGCTACTGTTGCCTTCAAAACACACGAGATATATGGTTATAGCGTTCGTACATAGCCTTGAATAAGCTATATGGGGCGCCCGCAGCGAGACACTCTATTTTCTTACCCTCACGTTGATTTTAACTAAAGATGACGCCGGTAGCTTACAAATCACAGTTGTAAAATCTGAACCTCACTACAGGTAGCGACTATCAAATACTTCTCTAGGCATTGGGTAGGTGTGACTGATATGGTATATTCTGCGTGAGATCGCAAAGCTCATTTCCTAACATGAGATGCGTGGTCATGGCTGTCACGTGCAGTGTAATATAAGACGTGTAACAACCAAGGCAAATTCTCACGCACACGTTATTAGAATCACGTATCGATTTAAGAGTTGGCAAATTAGATTTTGGATTGAAGCCAAGCCAGGGTTGGGGAGGGCGTAGACATTCTGTCGTGCTGCAATTGGAAGTCGTCTTAAGGAAATGTAAATATACCACCCGGAGATAGCTTTCTTAATCTTGCCCTTTTCGTATACACAGAACGGACATGGCTTGAAAGCTTTAACAGATGAGTTTCTGTGGGAACAACAGTTGGTGGGCTCAGTTTGTTTCTTATGTACAGTGCCTCGTAGTGTTTGTTAGCTCTCTGAAGACGGAAGTATTGTTTTTGTTCGTCGTGGTGTCTGTTTTACTTAATTTGAATGTTGTAGATTGGCAGGATGTGAAGCAGGAAACGGTGTAATAGGAGAGTGGCAGGATGGGAAGGTTGGCTTCATCAGGGTCCAAAGTTGTTACGTGCGTAGGGGAAACTGGCTGGAAGTTAGGTCCCATAACACGTAATAAAAGGTCATCAAATTTGCTGTCTTCAATGTCCATCTATTTGTATGTCTGTTGACCGTCTGGAACCAGTGCAGACATGTATAGATAAAATCAGAAAGAAATTCACAGCTCATTATAATGAATAAATCAAGAAATTCACCAAAATTCTTAAGCTTTCAACGGTCTGCTGATGGACCTTTGATACGCTCTTATCTTTTACAATCTGAAATGCAACAACATTAATGTTCCTTGGTGCGGTTCTTATTTTATAAAATAAAATAAAGGAGCTTAAGAATCCTTACAAAACTTTCCTTAAGTCTGGATGCAAGAAGAGTGAATAAATGTGACAACTAGGCCCAAGGCTTGAGCTTACCAGACAAAGCGAAAAGTACTGATGTCTGCTAGCTGCATAAGGCAAGACATGATAAACCACAGCCGAGTTGTCCGCATGGTAACAACTAAAAGCCAGACACCCTAATCTACATACCACAGGCCTCTGGCTGTACAGAACAAATGGGCAGGACGTTTGTGGATGAACTCAGGCGACAAAGAGAGAATTTCGCTCCCTGTCGTGCATATCAACACGGGCATGACAGATCCACAGGTCTTCAAACCTTCCCATGAGATACTGTCTGTTTTAGCATTTGAATGAATCATTGCTACAAGGAACGGGTAGATCGATTGTTTTGGATAATGCGCATGTAAAAGGAACAGAGAGTTGAATGGCCGTATCCAGACTGTCTACTTCAGGGGCTACGTAACACGATGACATGGCGATTCCAGTTAAAGAAATATTCCAGTCACCTTCCAAATTTACTTAATGCCACAAAAATAATGCTATACACATAATAAGGTTCTTTAGGCACAACCAGGGAGCACTTACTTCCAAAGGTTTCATGTCCATCAGACACCATCATCAGGATAAAATGATCATGACTGGAAACTAGCTTGTATCGCCCCCCCCCCCCCTCCCCCCAATCTCTGTTCATGACTAAAGCTGATTTTCTTATCCAGACTGCCTCCTAAATCCACTGTGTTCCTCTGATTTCCTCACTGTCGATGACTCTAGCCCCCTCTCAGTCTATTACACAATTGTTTCTGTTGATATGGTCGGTGACCAAAGATTTGTTCAGCTGCTTTCTTACATCTTGTGTATGCAGTTCCGTTAATGTTTTGTGCTTCCTTTCTGGGATCTTCAAGTTTTGTGTTCAAAGTCCTGCCCGTCTCCCCAATGTACACCTTGTCACAACTTTTGCATGGGATCTTATAAACACAGTAGGTTTTGGAGGAGTCTTCTAGTAGTTTCCAGTCATTCTACCCTGATGATGGTGTCTGATAGACATCGAAACGTTGGAAGTAAGTACTCCTTGGTTGTGCCTAAAGAGCCTTACTATATGAATAATTGCCAACCTGAAGTTATTTACGGATAGAAGATTACTATAGATGATTTGAGTAATCGCATTTGTTGATAACTTACTTACTTACTTACCTAATACCTCTTTGTAAGGTAAAACCAACGAAGTCTTACCTTGTAGCTTAAGTGACCAGCATATCTAAGCCTTGATACGCTGAAATGATTTCAGAAGTGTTCTCGCCAAGTCTACGCTTCTTAACCAGACGTGTTATCTATTGGTCTGAGAGTAATTTTCCAGCCGTTGACCGTTCTGAACCCCCTGACCATACCGACCTGAGGACCAGCCAAAACCAATAATATCTAATCTGGCCAATAAGTCCGGTCTTGTTGGCGTCAGGCGGGCTAAACCGTCAGTGCCAAATCCTGTTATCCCATCTCTATCAGGCGGAAGTTCAAAGCTCTTGCCTCTGCTTTGGCTGAACATTCATCCATCATCGGTCAGAAGGGCGCCGGAATCACGCATGTGTTGTTTGTACGGTGTCGCCCCTGCCTATACTACAAAGCTGTTGATTGAGAGATCATCATTTCAGACAGGGCGGTAAGCGAGCAGCGTGGTTTAAAGTTACGCAACCCTGCACAGGTACCATATTGAAGTCGAGCAACATTCAGATGTTTCGATTTATTAAATACCTTCATGAAAAATGGAGGTAGACTTTTTATTATTGTTGTAAGCACGAAGGCCAAGGTCGAGTTGGGCCCGTCTGGTGGCTAACATTGGTACTGCAGCAAAGCTTGGGTTTTTGTGTCGTTTCTTCTGGATATGCTATGGCCTTAGTTCTAGTGTTTAAAGAGAATTCGAAGAAAAGATCTATAACACTATCTTCTAACATGTTTTCGTTATAAATTATCCGCATTCACATATGTATCTCTACACCAGTGTTGTATATGACAAGACTGCAACCCAAGTTTATCTAAAACTTTAGTAAAATCAGTTGCACTTTCAGACTAGCAACGATTTATATTGAGGAACCCAAGAAAACTGCCTAAACCAGGATTACATTTGTCATTATTAAATAAATTTTGTTCCGATTGGCTGCTTATTATTCTTATCATTATACCCCAGGTGGTCTGCTCTAAGAACCTTATTCATGTTGAATCCCAGAGGACCGATTACAGTTTGGCGAACGATTATTATTTCAGATGCAACGCCTTTAAATCGCTCTGGCAGAAGATTACAGTCATAGTTCACTAATAATGCGTATCTATTTGCCAAGTTTTAAGCGAGTTTAAGGAAATCCCTTAAGGTTAAGGCAGCTGCAAATCTTAAGAAGATCAACTTTTAATGAGTACGAGTGGAGTCAAGTGATGCATGAGTTTTAAGTCTGCGAATGTTTTGTCTGTTTGAAAGCCGATTGGAGAAGACATTTAGTCTCACTTTGATTGAGCTAACATGATGTCAAACGTAACTGCGTACTTTGTGGGGTGGGACCATAATTGGGTATGTCCGCCGTTATGTCCTTTAAACTTTTTCAGAAATTTCACAATGCAACTTTCGCAACATCATCTCATATTAAAGTCTTAATTTAGTTTAGTAAAATACACAATGAGGACATAAACAGTTCTCCATGTCAAAATGGTGCGCGGAGTACAGTACGCATCAACTTTCTGTCTGCTAGGACGGGGGGCGATATAGGCTTCCAACGACATTTGACCCATGGTTGACGTCACAAATACAGAAAGTCACTTGTCCACCGAGATTGTGCGTGACAGACAAAGAAGTCTAAAATCCCGTTGAGTCCAACTCTTTAGTGGGAGAACAGTTTATATGTAATGAACGACATGGTATCATCTTCGCCTGTTACGTTTGTGAAGATTATACATCCAGGAATATAATGAAAAGATGAAAGTTGAATCTCTACTTCTGGATAAATCAAATTTACTTCAGACGTTTCAAACGACCTCCGTCGTTCTTCTTCAGTGAAATAAAAATAAAAGTTTACAACACTGAGGAATAAAGAATACTTCTTACGTTCTAAATAAACAAAAAAGGTAACGGCTAAGGTGTTCTAAAGTAAACATGGTAGGTAACTACAGAGGTGTTCTAAACAGTGTTCTAAATAAACAAAAAGGTAACTGACAAAGGTTCTTAGATACATTCTAGCAAAATAAGAAAGGCTAAAAAGGGATATAATGATAACAAGTGTCTATATATCAATAAAACCATCATTTACTTTAAAACATCATTCCAAGCACTGGAAAGGTCAGTTCTCAGCCCCCCCTTTCGATTGAGAGATGGACGATAAATGCGCTCGTAAATGGCTTCCTTAACCCCCCTTTCAAACCAACGTGGTTCTCTGTCTAAAATGTCTGTTGTATCTAAAGAAAACGAATGTCCGTTGTGGATGTTAAGATGATGCCAAATGGCTGACGAAAATTTGCTTGTGCTGGCCCTGCAGTGTTGCTTATACCTTTCCTTTAGTGGTTGGCTTGTCTCCCCGATGTAGGTCTCCTTGCACTGCGTGTCATCACATTTCAGTCTGTAAATGACATTAGATTTGATGTTTTTGTTGAGTTTGTCTTTTGGGTGCACAAGTCTCTGTTTCAACGTTGAGTAGGGTTTGAAATTTGTGGCGATGTCTTGACTTTGTAGGATCCGTCTTATCTTTTCTGAAACCCCTTGAATGTAAGGTATTGTGATGTTAACAGTCTTTGTGCGGTCCAACTGTGATTTCCTTGGTGGTTTCCTAGATTCATGTGAGGGTTTCAGAGCTTTATTGAAAGTCCAAGGCTTGTATCCACACTTCGATAATGCCGTCCTAAGATGCTCCTGTTCTTTAGATTTATCTTCAACAGATGTGACAATAGTATCTGCTCGGTTGAACAAAGTTCTTATGACGCCGAGTTTTTGTTCCAGGGGGTGGTGAGACTCAAAATGGAGATATTGATCTGTATGCGTTGGTTTGCGGTAAACTGACAAGTTGATGTGACCATCGTTCTCTACCCGTAGTTTGGCATCCAGAAAAGGTAATGTGTTATCATGACTCATCTCCTTGGTAAACGTAATGTATCTGTCAACATGATTGATATGTTGGAAAAAATCATCGGACACTTCTTTCTTTAGTTTACAGCAAGTATCATCAACATATCTGTACCAGAAAGCCGGAGGGGGGCCTGGGAAACTGCTGAGAGCTTTTTCCTCAAACTTCTCCATGTAAAGGTTAGCTACTATTGGAGAGACAGGCGAGCCCATGGCACAACCATGTAGTTGTTTGTAGAATTTGCCATCATAGGTGAAATACGTACATTCTTGTTTATTTAGAACACTGTTTAGAACACCTCTGTAGTTACCTACCATGTTTAGAACACCTCTGTAGTTACCTACCATGTTTACTTTAGAACACCTTAGCCGTTACCTTTTTTGTTTATTTAGAACGTAAGAAGTATTCTTTATTCCTCAGTGTTGTAAACTTTTATTTTTATTTCACTGAAGAAGAACGACGGAGGTCGTTTGAAACGTCTGAAGTAAATTTGATTTATCCAGAAGTAGAGATTCAACTTTCATCTTTTCATCTTCGCCTGTGTTTCAGAGTGATATGGCAAATATCGTTGCGTACATTCGAGTGGGTACAATCAGTGCGGTATCAGGCAGGAAAACCTGCCTCAATCGCAGAAATGATTATGCTGATAAATGAGGCTGTCATCGCTATTGCTAAAGAAGGCAATACACGCAGAATTACATCCTAAAATAATGACAAAATGCAGCATGTCTTATCTGTTTTGGCTCTCCCTGCACGCTAGCAGACCAATACCGATGAGGGAACCAATTATTTCGCGGTCGGGGTTGAACTTCTGGATAAAAATAATTACAATCAGATATTCAGACTAGTAATACCAATCAGAAAGTATCGACCAATTGAAGCTTGACTGTCAAATGAACTTTAAAAATGTTCTCCGTAGATGAAGTACATTAAATCAATTGTGTAAAATCTTTACGCATTTTGACCTTTACCTTTATACAGCCTAGGGTGTCATCGGTCAAGTTCAAGTTGAAAGACATGAAAGAGGAAAATCAATCGGACAAATGACCCATGACGTCCAAGTGCCACTTTTAAATGTTTCTCAATACAGAATGTGTGCCCAGGGTAGTTGTGCTTTACATAAACGAGGCACAGAAGTAAGTTCGGAGCATTTTTTCGCTCGTTCATATCTCCATGAAAACTTAATAAAATACATAGCATCAATTATGATTCAAAAACCTGTTTATGGCCTTTGCAATTGTTATGATCGGCAAACGGCCAGTCATGAGTTGAGCATCAGGGCTTCTTATGTGAGTGGGTCGTGGCGGAACATTATCTTTTACATATGACAATTGTTTTTTTAAACAATTATCAGCACAATGTGCTATATCAATGGGCAGCTTCAATATTGCCACTAAAAATGACACCCCGTTTTGTTCTGATCACGTTTTTGTGCAATAAGCACCATGACTGATTTTGTGGTGGGTGGCCCAAAGAAACGTGTCAAACTTCCCCTGCTCACACCAGACACTGTATTGGTTGGGAAATGTCGTCGTTTTTGACGCATTGGCGTATCTGGTGTTCAACCTTTGAATGTAGGATCATGTCATATGTAAATGATATAATCTTCAAGAGAAATTTCAATGTACATTACAGTAACAATGAATGTATAATTTTTTAGATGGAACTTTCCGTTGTTATTTTTTTGCGTTTCGTCCGTGACTTTATATAGTCTATTGTCTCATCCGTCAAGCTGAAGTTGGAAAAACATGAAAGCAGAAAATCAACCGCGAGCAAACCCGAAAGCTTGAGGGACAAGGAACCAATTTGCCGTGGACGATTTATTATCATTCTTGTATAGATGTTGGATTTGAAGGCCGTCAAAGATCTGTTTTGTCTGGCAAAATGCCTGATATTGGAAAATCTCTGCTACCTGTGGCTGTATCTGACTGTTTCTAGCGGATAACACACTTATCTACATTGCAAGGGCAGAAGGTACCAGATAACATTGTATCGATTTGATTCTGGAAAGATTGCCGCTGACGGAGAGCGACCGAGAACTATCTCTTCAGAACTGACTTGAGTTTAAGATACCATTTGTTGTGGCCAGATTACATCACTTTTTATTAGGTGAGAAGGATGTTTTTGGACTGACGTATCAATTGATACACGATACGTATCAAGTAGTCTGTGTAGCAAGGTTTAGAGAGCTTATTCTTTTATCATTTGTAATTGCTTGATGGGGGTGGTTGCTGAGGCGTTCACCACGGTTGGTTGGTTGCTTGGTTGGTTGTTTGGTTAGTTGTTTGGTTGTTTGGTTGGTTGGTTGGTTGGTTGGTTGGTTGGTTGGTTGGTTGGTTGGTTGGTTGGTTGGTTGGTTGAATGGTTGTTTGGTTGGTTGTTTGGTTTCTTATTCACCAAAGAAACCGAAAATGAAGATCAAACCTCCAAATATTCAAAGAAACATTATTGCTATACTATGGGCCTTTATAAGAACATAAATCAAGCCGTACCAGAGATTGAAGTACCTGGAAAGTCCATCGCAACCAGTAACCCTGGGATTTGTAAACCCCTCGCCGGCAAAGTCAATAGCAGCTTAATGTGTGTGAATGGACCTCCAACTCATTCGTGCCCTACAGATATTATCGGTGGCGCAAAGCCACCCTACACATAAAGCAGTCCACTTTGATGTGTCCATTAGAAAGGTGCGCCTGTCTACTATACCTCGAGCTGGGACGTATTAGGTCTAATGGACTTAGGAAGACGAGAAGAGGGCGCGGAACTCCAGACTAGGATGAAATGTGGAAATAGCGCTTAATACTTGCACCACATTGGGATATTTGTTCCCTATAATGATGTCCCACCTGGACCATAGTACGTCATATATAAACCGGGTGTTCCAGGGCGATACACATCAGGCTATCATTCTATGGTAATGGGTTAATTATGTGTAGTCTGGGCTACATTTGTCATTTTCTAGATTTCTTTGAGAAGCTCCTCCTAGACTTGTACACTTGATTGACGAGCACTGGTGTGCTATTTCCGGGCGGAAAATCACCTTAGTGATGTCCCTGTAGGTAAACTGGTAGTAGTCTCACAAAATGAGCTCCAGGTTGAAATCAGTTGGTAACTGGGAGATCCCGTTTCAAATATCCTGGGCAAAGCATCGTTGTTGGGGCTACACTTAGTTTTTCTGAAGGGATACGTAAAATGGGAGTCCCATGTTCGAGGAGGTGCCTCTAGCACGTTAAAAGTGAAGGGTTAGCAACCCCTCCCTGTAAAATGTACCTTGCTACAGAAACATTAAGGAAACTTGCTGCCCTAGGTGCCACTAGGCACTTCTAGGGTCTGAACGAATAAGTGAACGCACAACTTGAAAGTAATGCTCTAGACTACGCGTAGGAGGAAAATATGCAGACACACTAGGTCTGCTCGGCTAATCGTAGATTGAAAAATCAACAATAAACAGGGAGCCCCATGCATTTCAAGAAACTACTTCTCGTTTGACACTTAACGTTTGGCACTTAGAAAAGTCAAGTATCAATGCAACCGACATTTATCATGTAATGAAGCAGTAGTGAAGTGCGCGATTCTGTCCATGGATAAAGCTTCTCAAGCGTACAACAGGGTCCCAAATGAATATTCAAAGAAATACATTAACCAGCTACCTATAGACATCCTCTAACGGAAACAACATCAAAGAAACCCGTAATAAACATGAGCATAACTTCCTACACCCCCCCCCCCCCCATGAAACGAGACGGGGACGTTACAGATCATTTGCAATATTTGATCAACTGCTGAATTACCTGTCTGCAAATGATCAGGAATAAAATGACGCCACAGTCGTCGCTTAAGACTAGTGTCAGAACATTTAAAACTATGCGTTAAGTCAAATTCTTCGTGTTGGCAACTGCAGTTTAACTATCCCTCTTCACAATATTTATATTCTCCCAACTTGGAGAGCGCAACCATTGATGCAAGAAGGTGCTGATGAGAGACTCAGAGGCACGATGCAACTCGATTCAAAGGGAGCTTTATTCACACACATGTGAAGTACAATCAAGCCATGATGGAAGAGAGTGACCACGTGACCCTTGACACTGACGTCACACAACAGTGACAGTAACACAACTATCACATAGTGGCGGAGCTTGAAGTGTTTTATATATGGAAGTGCGGTGAATCCCTCGTATCCTGAGCGAAAAGTATCATTAGAGAGGTTCCAGCGACAACTAGTCGCTACTGCAAGACATTAGACAACAGCGTCTGCCCTAATCTACACTGCAGACTTCCGTGGCGACATCAGCGGGCGCCTCGGTGCCACATGCGGGACCACATGCGCCCGCACCCGCGAGACCACAGACCGCATACGTACGTCATCATGGGATAACAAGTAATTAATCTGTATGGAGTCACCGCAGGAATACGTTATGAGGCAGGTTTCATATCAATATAGTAGATGACAGAAATTTAGAAGGCGTGCTCTTTATTTATTTATTTATTGGTTTGGCTGCAACGAACACACAGCCAGGGCTGCCCAACTAGCCTATGGCTATTACAAAGGGCTAGCCCTGCTGACAAACACATAAACAATACATATTAAAAAAGAACATTTATATGTACATGGTGTAGGACAACTTACATATCATCTAAAATGGAGTATAAAAGGCGTGCTCTTCTCATCAGTTAATGCCATATTTGTTCTTACCACAAACCTTCCTCGCTTTTACGTTTTTTAATACCTTTACTAGTTAATTGAGAGTTTGGAAGATAGAAGTTGGAAGTTAACTAGTAAAGATAAATAGATACATATATTAACGACTTTCATTTGTTTCCGGGCACGATGTGTTCTGTGCTCACCAATTGTCTTAATGCGACTTCTTGATCAAACAGTTAGCATGCATCAGTATATGTGGTTATGTTGCAATGAACAACCTACAGCACCTAACCTTCGCACATCTAGTTATAAGCATTGTTTGAAACTATCTAATAATGGTATCCCTTAAGTACATGGTGGCAACTAATTTCGCCTAGCGATAGTTCTAGGAAAAAACTCTGGGTTGGTACTTGAATGCATTAGATTGATATCCTTCTTTACAATATGAAAGTATTGCTATTTCTGAGCTAGCTAGTAGGTATGAATTATGATAAAGAAGCTGCGAACATCTTAAAAAATGATCCATCACCCATTTAATCTGCTTAAAACTTACATGTATACAGCAAAAGTTGAAATTATATATATACAGTTAACACTACGGCTGTACATGCGGCAAGGGATTTACTCCCTTAAATCCTACTAAATCCTACACTGCCACGGCACGGCCAACTTACTGCCACGGCACGACCGTTATACAAAGCTAGGGGCTGGGCAGATAGAGCAAGTGATAAACAGGATTAAGGGGGTTTGCTCTGACAAAACGTGAGCCTAGCTATTCCACCTGACATGGTTTAGATATGTCACTCAAATCACTCAATCTCCTTAGTAATTAACGTTACTATCGCAAGGAATAGGGGACTGCATGCTTGCATGCTCTGAAACTCTATCACATGTGGCCAGATGTAAGAATTTTGATAAAGCTAGCAGAAGTCTCTCATCTGAGCTCTTGGTTCTAACTACATGGTACCTGGAAAACACGGGTATCACTGGGCATCGGTTTGGGCTTCACTCGTCTTTCGGAGGGGACGTAACTTGGGTTCTGTGCTCGAGATGGTGCTTCGGGCACTCTAAGCAATCTATCCCTTGACCCTGTAGAAATTTTCTCTGCAACTAAAATTGAAGCAGCAAGGATCTAGGAAACTTGCTTCTCTAGGAAGCCACTAGGACACTAAACAGACAAGAGTTCATCAACCTCAGTTTAGTCACGTGGTTAGGGTATTTGACCTGCGACTTGGAGGTTCTGGGTCCAAATCTCCAGTATTGCACCCTCGGGAAATGCACTGAGCACTTTTTCCTGACTCGACTCATGTGAACTTGATTACTTAGCTTCGGTAAGGGCCGTCTTCTTCGATTAGACGTACACTTCGAGCAGGTTAAAGAACCCACTAGAAGAGAGCAGGCATGGTTCCGCTGAGAGTTGATCAAACCTTACAGTCAAATCTCCGGGTTGACATCTTGAAATGATGATAGTCACTTGGTGATGATATCCCTCAGCAAATATGATAAACCGTAAAACACATAGAAAGTACACACGGTGCACAAAAACTCCACCAACAGCCGATCTATATCCATTTATTAGTTGTTTATTGCATGAGCAATCCACAGAGGGCTGAGTGAAAACTTGACCGACGGAAGCAATTAAAGTACAGCCAGTGTAAGTTATGGGCCTCTTCATTGTTAACACTGGCTTTAACGGGCCCTGGGGATACATTGACACACAACCATCAAATCAGCAACCGGCTTGGGCAAGACATGTTGTCGTAGGACCAAATCCCTGGTCTGCAGTATAAAGTGGTGCATGTGATATTAGGTAGATGTAGATCTCTAGTAGTAATATAAAACCCACTTCCCATCTAGTCCTGAGACAGACTTTGTAACAGGGCCGTGGGGATATGATTATGTGTCTACTTTTGGGCAACTGTGTTGGTAATGAGCTTTTAAGGGCCTGGGTGACTGTCAGTAAACGTGTATAAAAATGTCTGCTTGCTCCTACCCTCACCCCGAACAGGTCACGCGAGCGCAACTTTGTATTCCTCTGGGCTCGAGTCATATCTGCAAGTAAGGCTTAATTCCCATTTCCGAAACTGGGCCCGACCGGGATGTTTGCGGAAACGAAAAAATAAAAGTGTGAACAAATTATGCTCATGAATTCTTTTCCGTTCTGTGTGTGTTGTTGCCTTTTTTATCATGCTAATCGTTTTCGAAAGCTACTCGGCCGACCCCGGGTTGGGAATTGGGACTAAGGCCTAACGTATACCAAAAATACAGTTAATACTCTATACCATACTCCATGACTCCTTTTTTTTTTGAGTGCAAGAACTAGCGAGAAAAATTGAGAGACAGAGATTATATCACTGGAGCCACGAATACGATCTATTCAAATATTTAACGGGGATGACGATACTAAAGCTATCTAACAGCTACTAATGGGGACCTCCTCTTTCTAGCTGCCTCCATCTGGTGACCTCTTTTGCCACCAAAATGATAGTTCCTGGAATGCAAAACGGCAGTTCCTGGAACACAAAATGGCAGTTCCTGGAACACAAAATGGCAGGTCCTGGAACACAAAATGGCAGTTCCTGAAACACAAAATGGCAGTTCCTGAAACACAAAATGGCAGTTCCTGAAACACAAAATGGCAGTTCCTGAAATATAGAAATTGCTGTTCCTGGAATAAAAAAAACGACAGGTTCCGGAATACAAAAAATTACAGGTCCTTGAACACCATCAAAATCAGTCTTATAACGTGCAGTGCCACTAATGACTGTGTTGGTATGCTGCCCTCCTGTCGCTTATTATATAATCAATATAGTATTCATTTTCCAGCCAAAAATAGTATAGGCACCAGCATAAGTTTACAACAAGGCTTACGTTCCCTTTCGTGTATAAAATCCAATCAGTGTTATCATGCCAAATTATGTCAGACGTGCGTGATTGATCGTGAGTATTGTTTAGCTGAGTTAATATCTAACCAAGATCTAATGAAGATTGATTCTATGTCATAACCTAATGAAAACGTATAATAGAACTCAGATCGTGCAGCCACGCATTATCATTAACTGTAATGTAGAAATCCATTAAATAAGATAAGGAATGGTTTCTATAGCCTTTAATTCACATACTCCAAAGTCCGGGCTTATCTTGAAACACTTAATAACATTCAATACGCTATCAGCAAAGAACATAGCATACACGTACTGTACGCAGTTGTTTGGTGAGATTTGGAAGTCTGAAAAGTTTGTTTTTGTTCCACACAACCGGTAAACCAAACTTGATTGTTTATCACATTTATCTTGCACTGAATAGTATTCTAGGACAGAAAACGTGATAGTTGGAAAAATGTGATAACTTGTTTCCGAACGGTTATTTTAATAATTGTCCATATACTAGTGAATCAATGTGATAGAGGGGTGCTATCACATGTTTCTCTAGTAGACATAAAATTAGTGAAAAAATGTGACGACTCCTCTTTCACATTATTTCACTAGTAAGAGGAAAATAATTTTCGTCTTAATATACTGGTGAAATAATGCGATTTCATTGTGACATCCATTGTCACGTGTAAAAGTAGTTAACACGGTGACGGTTATCGACCGAAAACCTTTTTTGAACTAAGATAATGTGATAAATAGACAGTACTAGTAAACCACCTCAAGATGTAAACACACCAGGCTGTACTGTAACAGTAGGTACAAGCTGCATGAGACCGGACTGTAAGATTTGATCCACTCGCACTGGGATGGACCTCTACTCTTTTGGGAAAGTGTGGCGGGCTACTGTGCCAGCACGGGTTGAAGTTTGATTAAGGAGGAATCCGCTGTCAGATAGCAGTCACCAATCAGATGATAGCTTTGATCTCCTATTTCAATATCTCCTTGAACGTAAGGTAAAGAAGTTAGCTCCCGATTCTCTTCTCTCCTCTCCTCTTCGCAATTGAAAAGCAGTCGCACTCAACTGAGGTGAAGAAACTCGTTGGTGGTAATGCAATGCGACTTCGCTACCACTGATGTTTTTTGTCCAGGTCGCCCCTACTCTTCTCTATAAGTGTGTTGGGTTCTTTTCCGTGCAGAGGTTTTACGCTTGACGCTAACACCTGAAGCTCTCTCATAGATAAAACCAACGGCTTGACGCCAACACGCCCCCCCCCCCCCTCCGCCAGCGAAAGAGGATGACGCCAGTTCTGTCTAGTCTCGGGCAGCTGGCTATCTCGTGCAGCTGGCTATAGCTATACGGAATTTGAGCCAACAGTGGCGTATGGCAGACCTCTATCTAATTTATCGATTACGTGACCTGAAATAAAAGACGGATCGACCTTTTCCACAGCTTTATCCACAAAAGTCTGCAAAGATCCTCCGGCAATCCCGCTGCACTATCGCAGAGTGCTGTTTGGAGAAGGTGCCCTTGGTTCTCCTTCGCCCTGGGGCTTACCAATGTCTGACTCCAGAGGATACTGATGCATACTGATAGATATGATATGCCCTAACTTAGGCACTAAAAATAGCAGAAAGCATAACACGAAGACAGCGGGGGAATCGTGAAGCAAATTGCATGTAACGGAGTAAGCTCTATGGACAGAGACTTTCACTTCAACAACGATAAAACAATTGAACTACCAAGAATATCAAATTGGAAGTAACACAATTGTATCCGTAGTAGGATACGGATGTTATGCAAAATAGCGTTCATATCAACAAACGTTTGAGAATACAAATGCAACATACCAAAGCAATGGATCAAGCTTGATAATGCTAAATTAAAGACCAAAAATGAGATACACAAATGAAGAATAAAGCTAAACTATCGAAGACCGAGTCTTAATAAAATCATATTTAAAATGAGGCAAAACTAAACATGGCAATGATGGTCTTCTTCAGACTCAAACATCTGATATATGATAATGTATACATCAAATAGAAAAATTTCTAAACTTTCCTTCCAACACTGTAATAATGTATACATCAAGTATAATACAAATGATGGAGTCTCATCGTTAGAGTCTTATTATCATTATACAAAGTTACTTTGCAGTAAGACATTTTCATTAGCTTTTGACTGCTGTAATCTCTGCGCATGCTCACTAACACACTGTACCCCACATTGCCTTTCCTGCTGGGACCTAAATGTCGAAACTTGATTAAATCACATGGAAAAGGGCTACGTGTAGGCCATTCATTTTGTAAAAGAACGCAATCGTGATGACCGTATTTGTAGCGCACTTATTGTTTCGCTACTTTTCATATCACAGAAAGGCTTTTGATCGAATTGCTCTAATCTAACTGTTGAGTTTCCAAATACTTCCATCCAGTAAAGTCATCGAATCTGTTCGCCGGTACGAACGATTCAATTCCATGGTCTCGTATAGGTATCTATGTGAAATGATGTCTGATAGGTCCAATGGCAGTTGAAATCTAGCAGAAATACATTTCTATGGTCGCAAAAAGATAATAACGTCCTCTTTCCATAATAATATTGAGAACAAATTCCATTCAAAACGGATTGCCCAACGTATGGTAGACAAAAACAGACTATTTCAAGTAACGCCATAAAATATCACCACGTACAGAGCAATTCAATATGATTTATCATATATAGCATGTCCTCTTCATATATCTATTCATGTAGACCATTGGACATAGTTTTTTTCATGTACATACATGTAAGTCATAACCATATGTTTCTGCAATATTATGTTTCTGCTATATTATGTTTCTGCTATATAGACCAGTTAACATATAACCGGGATGCAAAAACGAGTCAATGTTTGACGCATTGACGCAGCGTACCATTATATCAACATGATGTTCTAGGTGTTATCATTCATAGTTCGACTGTCTTAACTGTTACTCATAAAGTAAATTAGTTTTTAAAAATTGATAGACAAAGTTCAATTCCCATTTATATATATACATATTACAATTGTCGCACAATTTACTTCTCTCGCTCGCTCTCTTTGACATCCCATAGTTACCTATTTTATGTTTTAGAAGCTTCGTTTATGAATATTCAATCCCTTGGGCGTATTCTATCAATCTTTTATTCAAATTTGATACGAGGTAAACTCTTGGAGGTGTCACTATACATCATTTAACAGTGTAATCGATAAGAAATACTCGCTTGGGACGTGGTCTCATTGCATAAAGAAGTCATGATTTTTATAAAGTAAGACATGAGTAACAATTTTCGTCCTATCGCTAAATGGTTTGATAATTTTCCGTTCTATTGGTTTAGGTCTAAATAAAACGGATTGCTAACGGTAAAACACGTTTTCTTTACGCCATGGAAGGCTTCAGGTGCGCAGACACGTTAACAAGATTAGATGCTTTAGATGCCTGTATAGTGCCATCTGCTGCAATGGTCTACTGGACGTACTTTTTAAGCCTATTGGGAACATAGCATGCCTGTAGATTTACTTGTTCTCTAATACTTCTAAATGTTTTATCATATTCTCTCCTTAACATTTGGCTTGATTTATAAAGGTGTTCATAATCATAAAATATGTACATATGGGATATTGTGAGGTCATTATGTACGTATGCTGCATTGGCATAATACTAGAAAGGCACTGCAGACTGTATTATAAGCAGTTTGGAACGGACATTCCCTACACATGTACAAGGTCTGATCTTCAAGCACACGTATACGTACGTACACGTTAAGCATTCTTAAATCATACGTAAATAATACTTTCTATTAAAAGAAAACAAGATTTCATGCAGTGCATATATTGTTTCAGCTGTAACATTACGTACATCTTACCAAAACATATGGTTCAAATGCGTCATTGATCTAGGAATCTAATTGATGTTTGGTAAAGCTACTAACGTCATTTATAGCCATCCCATAATCAGCATAAAGCCGGGCTTCCTTCCTCAGCCAACGATGACATCATCTGCTCTGCGGGAGAGGGGAACGACAAGTTAGCTTAGTTTATGAGAATTTCATAGAGATTCAATGTGAAAATCTTCCAAGCTTTAGAGATAAGAATTAAGAGAAGGGTAATTCTTATTTCTAATGCTTGGAAGATTTTCCACCTTGAATCTTTGTGAAATAAGCTACGACACACCTTACAAAGAGTCAAACTTCTTTTCACCATTCAAATTCACCATTCAAAACTAACCGAAAGGTTCCGACTTAAGACCCACTTCGATGTCTTCCATCGTCCCGATTTACCTCTTTTTAATGTATTTTACTAATCCTGATAAACTTTCATGACAAAGACCAAAGGTAGTTTTTAGGTTTGCTCCAAAAGGGACGACCTTATAGCTTCTTGTGTACGCAATAGCAGAACATTATAGATGCTTTCATTGTCGCACGAATATTTATGTGTAATAGCTTTTCTTTAGCTTTTACAGACATCCCTTTCTGCACATTGTCAAATCCAATAGCTCGTCCTTGCACGACCCGTCTTTAAGAGCCACAATACTTTCCCGGATGGATATTGGCTCAGCTCAGCTTACCGTAAAACCCTGTATCTTGTTTGTCTCACTCTGTTACCTCTAGCTGTCACCTCTTATTTTCAACAGAATGCTCAGGTCAGCTAGGGATGATGTATTAGGAAAGTGCTGGCATACAGGCGACATGTAGTTATCTCCAATCAGATCATGGGTTGGAATATCGCAAGGTTTTCTGACAGATGTCAAGCCAAATTCCTGTACCTGCCAAATATTTGCCCAGCACTACCAGGGGGTTTCCAGTATACTAGTGGTGATTTTACGCGCGGGCGGATTTTGGGACAAGGCGTCGTGATATGGACCCTAATCCTATCTCCAACTGGACCCTAAGGCCTAATACTAACCTTAACCCCAAAGCTAACCCTAACTAACTCAACGCAAGCACGTTACCACATAGAGCAAAAAATCTGGGGGAGCAGAAAATTTGCTCCACAGCAGACCGGATTTCCTAAGAATCAATTCTTCACCCCATTAAGACAGTGGCTGTTAGAGAACCACCGGGTCAGAATTTCTACCCAAACATCTGCTTGGAGATCAGCCATGTTCGAAACATGAAATACAGCAATGCCCTTTCATCAGGTAAGCCTGCCATGCAAGTTCGTATTTGAACGGATCTGGGTGTTAGCAAAGGAAAACGCCGTCTTATCGGTGAGGTCCAGCTGCTCTTTCTGAGTTAAGACCAAGGGACAAGTTGACCCCTTCGCTTGGCTTTGAAGGACGTCTATTTCTGTTCGGGAAATCCAACCTTAGTGCCCGAGCATACCCAACTAACCGCCCGCTGCCAGGTGGAATCACGGCATCCCCCTGAACTAATTGGTTTCGGGCCGTGTACACCTGCCAGCATAAGTCGTGTCTCTCTCGCTCTCTCTCCAACCCTCAAGTCTAATTCAAGTTTAACGTACCGTGAATACCAAACCACGACAGGCTGAGTAAAGAAGGCAGACGGTATAAACTTCGTGGCACTTGAGGTGAGGTCACATGACCTATATGATTGGTCATTTGGATTCTGAAGAAGTCTGTAATTGGACGTTCTTATTGTTTGGGAACAAAGTTTTTTGGTATTGTATAGCTGGTATAACTACCATTCAGTGTAACACACCAGCTTTAAAGGCACGTGGCGCGGCAGCAGCAGGTTATATTACACTGAACGACCTGCCTCATCTATTACACGTCGAGCTGTAAGCATTTAATTTGATTGCTTAAAACTTTCTAGCGATGCGCGAAGATGCTCGTCCTAATTGGTGGTAACGTGTTCCACTCTTCAACAGTTTTTCTAAGAAACGATTTATTTTGAGCTCAGGGTTGATACCCCCACACGGTATGACACTTACTTTTTAAACTACCAACACATTGCAAATTTGCTCACCGTTTATCTTTATCTATCGTTTCCAGAACGCATTGTAAAGATAAAACGATCAATATGGAGTACAATATCCTCAATAACATGGTGATTCCAGCAACCGGGCATAGTTCAGTCCTTTATTTAGGACGATAAACAGTTGTTATGAGAAAATCTATCTTAATGAGAATTTATCTACCGCACTTGATCGAAAAACCGCCATTTATTACTGTACGTACGTGATGCTATCTTGTCAATGGTATTTATCGCCGTGATGTGCGTTACGAGCTTAGATAATTAACTTCAACCTGGAATTGATAAGCTTGAATAGTAGCATTATAATAACCACTTTGTCAATTATAAAAACATTTACTGTATGTTGGATGACGGAAATGTCTAGCTTTATGTCACTTTTGTAACCAAACAATTAGCCACAAGGGAATTGGTACTCCCGTTATATCCTGGGCTATCTAGATACTTATGCCTGTAATTACCCAATGTGTATGTTGCCCTCAAGCCGTTTACTATCAAGAATTAAACAACCACTTTGGTAAGATAGTAATTCATCATATTGGAATTATGTAAGAAGCAATTTTATCCTGAGTAATAATTGGATACTTTGGGGTCAAACGATCAATACTTAAGCTTTCGAATTCCCTGGATTCACGCCAAAATACATAAAGGAATATTGCCTTGGAGAACTTTTTATTCATTATAAAGGAATTATGACGACAGAATTTCTCATAAATATGTCAGAAAGACGTTCACGTCGATTTCGTCAGCAAGCGATCGATAATGCATTAAGCACTGAGCATGAAACAAAGGTATATATCATTTTTAGTTCACAAGGGAATATTGTATAGAGTATTTTTCCAGACGCAGTTAGATACTTAAGTCAATCGATGGTTAATTCCCGCAAGCCACTGTACATAAAACATATATCCGTTGTATTTAAATCAGCCTGTGGATATTTAGGGATATGAAATTGAGGGACGGTGGTTTCATATCCAGACCACCGTCCGTCGACTCAATATCCCTAGACACATTATTTAAATAAAAACGGATATAGGTTACTCCTCATAAAGTTTAGCTGGTGTTATAGCAAGTTTTCAGTGCCAAACTAATATATTCTTCGGTTAAAGCCAATAGTAGCTCCGTAAGCGTCGATTGTTCAAATTTATATCGTTCATATTAGTATCTGGGTGGTTTGTATCAGTATAAGACATTTTGTGCGTTGCTGCACATAGAGTAAGCTTTTAGTATGTCTCTTTTATTTTATTCATTTTAATTGAAATGTATTGTACATTACCTCAAGATTGAATAGTATTGAATTCATTGTTACCGTTTTAGGCTGTTTGCCATTTTGTGCATTGCTAGAATGCGGAGTCTGCATACATGAAGCTCCGTCGCGTTACCGTTTTAGTGGTTAGATAAGCCTGTTTGCCATTTTGTTCATAACTAGAATGCGGAGTTTGGATAGATGTAGTAACGCGTCTATTTGTTTTCAGTGTCGTTACCAGGCATGTCAATCACGCTAATAAGAGGAATGTATGTTTTTATACCTCAAATCACTTCTCCAAATTAACAGGCTCGTTAAACTAATCAATGTCACCGCCATGGCTGCACGCTTGTCGCGAAACGTCATTTAGAATTACTGCAACCGACGATTGTATCAAATGTTTCTGTCCGCGGGGAAAGTTCTGGCGATAGCTACGCATATACGTGCTCAGCATTAATGATTACTTTTTATGGAAGACAACATAATTAGGGACTTCATATGAATGGATATGGTAAAGATGCACTTAACTTTAGATAATAACTGGACAGACCTGAAAGGTAACGGAGTATAAATTTACGTTATAAATGTTTCAAAATGAGATCAACTTGCACTTGTAAACAAATGATACAAAATAAATGAATATTGATCATGATGATAGTAAATCACAACATGTTTCCCTTCGTCAATTAAATCATAACTATAAACGTGTGTAGCTTTTGGAGGAATTTCTCATGTCAAGGTGCTTTTGTTATGCACTGTAATACATTTACAATACGGGCTTTCTCATATGACTAGCATATACCCCACAGTCGCTCCAAGCCAAAACTAATGCTTCTGGCAAGGTAAGTTAACGAAAATAAAATTTGCCATTGCCCTTTAAGAATCGATGATTGACCGGGCCAAGAAAACCTGTGACACACGAGTAATGAGACACGGGTAATTCTGCTCCGGGAGCACCGCGAGGCTAAGAATAGGTTCCCGTCGATTATATGTAATACTAGATCATTGGCTTGGAAAGCGTGACCTTACTTTACCTTCTTTTTCCAGGAAAGCCTAGGTACTCGCCCGAATTTATTAGATTTGTAGGAATTCTCTGAAAAATTCACGGAGAACTATGCAAAACGTGTACGCCCGCTTAAAGCTTTAAAGTCAAAATATCGGAAACACAAAGAAATATAACCTCTTGCGGTTGGCCTTTTGCATAAAAGGACTGCGGTTTTATTTAGATACGGATGTCTTCAAGTATGAATAAACTGAGCAATACTTTGTAGGGCTAAACCATGTGAAGGCAAACAATATGTATAGTCCTAGTTCCAGATTCTAATCCCTTATCCTTATCTAGTCATCAATGCGACATCGGACAGGCAGAAACCTGAATATTCATTCAGTCACTGTAAATGGGAGGTGACTTATTCGGCACGCTGGACAAAGGTCCAAGAGATAAGACGCCATGACCTTAAACAATGACAGCTATGTAACGTTGATATATCAATCTTAGTAGTTATGTTAAGGACGAGTATTGAACTCCCATCTTAGTTCCGTGAAGAATCTCAGCTGCAACGGGAGCTACTGTTCTTGACTCCGTTTGTTGTGTGTTCACGGCACAGCGTCGAAGCATCTTCTCCAAGGGTCCCGTAAAGAACTCCATTTCCTGTTGTGCTTAGACCTGACGAAGTTTGGTGCTTGGCATTTAGTAAATGACAGGGTCAACTTTAAAATAAAATGCACACAGGCTTTCATGAACAACTGGGATTCTGGCTAGAGCACAGAGTAGCGTATGTCATCATAACATCTCTAGGTGTTAATGGTACAGGAGAAAGCATTGCCAATAATTTACAAAAAGAAATATAGATACATCTTTGAGCTATGAGTTTTACGATCTCTTGGTTTATATGAATCTTAGAAAATCACTGGTATATTCCAGAGGGTTTATCTGCTGCGATTAATTTGCATATTCATAAACATGTTATTGGTGATGGCGCCATGGTTGGTCAACCCTATTACCAGGGTGCATTCATAACCGCGTTTCGTGTATTACAAGAGGATCAAGGGATTACGGCAATATTAGTGAAATATAGGGCGGGATTAACTTGTCATATATCACCAAATACCATAGGATGACCGACTTAAAGTACCGCTATTGAATAAAACAATTGTTTTCGCAAACTGTTGAATATTGTCATGTCTGAAAATAGCTTCTCGCACGACAGCAAAACTACCCATTAAGTCTTCATCGGACGATAAATTAAAGAAAGGGTAAACCAATTTAAGGAATCTCCAGTCATTTCACTCTAGATTAAAAGATAATTGCGGCATCCTCAATAATCTTTGATTGGTTTTTCACAGGTCCTATTGTATGCTGGGATAGGAGGGGCGCAATGGGTAGCTAAGGGGATCAACCAAAGCATTACCATGGCAACATAGTGAAGGATACAGTACATACACATTGTCATGGTTATGATGCTGTTGCTCCCTCTACAACCCATAGTGCAACACGATTTCCACTGCCCCTCTGCTACCCATAGTGCCCCACGTTTCCCAACATGCAATGGGATCCGTAAAAACATCTACTCATCACCTATAGCTTAAGCGTCATCCCCCTCAAAGAAATACCCTGTCAGCAAGGCTTATCCAATAAAGGATTGACAAAAGTTGCACATATAGTCGTTGATCCAGGTCGGTCACCATCTAATTGTCAGGAACGACAGTTACAAATGGCTCGTAACCAACAATTACTCGTACCGGCGCCACCACCCATTAGCCAGCTTTATTTGTTACCTTATGGTTGGCTTGAAATATCACCGTATGCTCGCTTTAAAACCCTTCTTCAGCAACGTATCAGTGAAAATGTAACGTAAGTATTTGTATATGTAGGGTAATTTTAAATAAATGTTGGTACGTTTGCATATAAACTGGTATAATAGGCTCAAACAAGCTAAACCTTTTACTGAAATGAATTCTGAGCACAGAAATGGCCACCTAACGAAATAAAAGGTTTGTCAAACGACCAGTTGAAGACTGGGAAATAATCGAACTACTTCTAGTGTCTATTTTCCCGTAATGGTCTAATGCACCGACTGACAATGTGCTTTTAACGTAGACGGTACTTTAAGGCGGCATAGAAGTGATTGAAAAGCATACCTGTTGCCGGGAACTGCTATATCTAATATCGGAGAATAATGGACTCTAAGTGCTCTGGAATCGGTCCGTCCATGATTGTTGTACTCAATATAACTACCGCTGATATAATGATAAAGACCCATTCAGCATTGCAGAAATAAAGAAACTAAAAGGTAAGCTATCATAGAGTTTAGTACGTTGGTTAAGGTTAGGCATCCAGGTAATAAGATACGCTGGGTAACAGTTGTTGGGTAAAGTTCACAAGCAGCCAACCGTTTCAGGTAGTATCCACTGCCATTCGTGGGTGACTTCCTAAACAAGATCAACGGTTAACCAGGTTTTTAAACCAAAACCAATCATTAATTGAATTCAGACAAATAGAGGAGTCCAATAAGGAATAGTATTTGGATTTGGTATCAAAATATGTAATACATACCATTGTTCTTACGAATCTTCACAGTGCAAAAGATTTTGTGTTATTATTCATCTACAATTTCTATTTATTTATGAACGTTCATTCATCTTTTTGTTGATCATTTGTTGTATCTGTTGTACTCATGCATTATTATCCACCAAGAGTCTTTGAAAAGCGGGAACAGGTAGTATAAGTAAAAAATAAGTAAACTAAACTATATCTTGAGCTTTATATTAAGTGCGAGATGGGTATGTGTTTCCTGAGTTAACCGCTGTACATAAGTGTTCAGAAGACCACATGTGCACAAAGGTGATGTCTGTAATAAAATCAATCAAAAGGCTTATGAGAGATCACAAATGTTAAGTGTAAGCATTACTACCACTTGAACATTTGTGATTACCTTTTGGTAATCACAATCAGCTGATTACATCCTCAAGATTATCTCATGAAAAACATAACGCTGTAATTATTGCTTTTTGACTTGTTAATCCGATTGGGATTAGCAAAAAGCAATCAGCAATTTTCTTTGGTACAACATCGTTGAGACACTGTGGCTTTCGTTATTATAGGAAAGTTATTCATTGTAAAAAATCATAGTAAAAATTGCTTCTGGGGATGATGGGAGCTAGATCTTAAATTAGAATGTTACAACTTTCTATGCACTATGGTATTAGAATCTTAGCAAAATACATCCTATGGGTTATTACGATGATGCGTTTAAATGTGAAAACGACAATTTGGAATTAACATGAAAGTGTATTTGAGTTAGTACGTTAAATTATGGATAAGGTTAGAACTCGAAAAGTCTGGACTCGAATAAAGAAGGCCAATCAAGGCAAACTAATCTTCTCAAACCGAGACGTGGGGCGATATTGACTAAACAACATTTGATCCATCGCTGACGTCACACGTGTGGCAAGTCACGTGTCTGGAACAACTGGATAAGAGAGCTAAAGAAGACCGAGTGACTTTGAGTTGAAAAAAAAAACGTTGAAATTTGTGAAGTTGCAGTTTTCATTGATGCCAGATGCTAGATTTATGCCATTACTTTACCACGTGACCTATGTTAGATTTATGTCGTTACTTCACCAGGTGACCCACCTGGCCCTCGGGAAACTGGCAATTCAGACCACCAGTGGCTTCAGGTCATTGCTCGGAGGGCGAATCGCACAACGCCCTCCACTTGGCCACTCTTGCCTTCTTCAAGCTCAGGCCACGTGACAACACAAGACGTTCAATCTCAGAACGGTATGGAAAGTTCCAACGGACAGGGAAGTCCATTTTTCCGAAAAGGTAACTATCTATATCCTAACCACAGGGGCAGTTTATTCTTCAATGACATATTTCACGGTGTGTGTGTGTGTGTGTGTGTGTGTGTGTGTGTGTGTGTGCGTGCGTGCATGCGTGCGTGCGTGCGTGCGTGCGTGTGTGCGTGCATGCGTGCGTGCGTGCGTGTGTGTGTTTGTGTGTGTGTGTGTGTGTGTGTGTGTGTGTGTATGTGATTGCAATATGATGTTGAACATACCAGTGCCCTGGTGCATTTCATTATTACATTGTTGAACTGCATTTGTTGGATAAACTCTGCCAAAACCTAAAATACATTGTTCTTCTATATTGATATACCTAGCCTTCTTCAATGTATATATCTGTAAGATTACAATGTGATATTGAAAATACCAGTACCCGGATGAGTGCCAATTTAAGATTTACATTTTCAAACAGTACTTGTTCCATAAATTGGGTGAAAACTTCAAGAAGATAAAAGACAAAAAAAATAAACCCCTACCTACGTACAGACTCTAATTGTTTCAGAACCGTAGTCAGAAACACAGCATTTAGCTCTTAGGTAATAAACGTTGATTCAGAATTAAGTGGAATGGACGTTGAAGTCAGGTAATGAGTCCATGTACATGTCCGTATGGATTTGAATCGTCACTCCTAAACTAAACTGGATTTATCCTGAAACAACCCCAGCTCAGCACGACCACATGTCTCTCCCACGCACTCATCCCGTCTGATAACGTTAGGCAGTAACAGCAGGGGGTGTCTCAGTCTGGGATTTTCGTCTTCTCGAGGGGGACAGGGCACCATGTGTGCGGCTGTACTTCTTATTACGTTTCGCTGAATAGGGAAGACCCAGGGTGAAAATGGGTCTATTAGGCCTGAGAAATAAATGATGTTTCTAGTAACGGGTTTGGAAACAAAATTGGGTCGGTTCATTCTCTTTAGATTTCGATCAAAGTGTTCAAACAAGTACACTTTGTAAATGGCATGCATTAGGACACTGGTATTTTGCATCATATCTTTATCATACAGACATTATACATGTATATCAAATGATAAATGATAAATGATAAAATGGAAAATGGATAAATGATAAATGATAAAATGGAAAAAAAAAGAGAAGTACAGTGTTTCCACATATTCCTGCAGCAACTATTAAAGCTCTAATCGGTTTACAAACTGTGACGTCTAAAGCTAATGGCATTCTGTTTGGAAAGTACATTACTTTCATGATCGAAAATTTAATGTCTATTTCTCTAGCTCTAGTTGATCCCAAATAAATCTAAGGACGGCAGGATTTCAATGAGGTCGGCCGGGTAACCGGTTGTACAATAATTTTCCTAAGCATAACTGAAGTTGCTATGTTGTTGCCGTTCTCACAGGTATCAAATACAAGATGAGGGGGATTTTCCTACGAGGAGTGACTCTGGAGGTAACCTTTTATACTTTCCTCTATCTACTTACCAAAGATAGTCACAATCCATCCAGAGATTTTGACGACGCCTTGACGACGCCTCAGGGGAGTCGTCAAATGGTATATTTTGTGTTCAGTCTGCAAAAATTCTAGGAATTGCACAGGCATTTTTCCACAGGAATGCTAGTAGTCCACAGTATGCTGGGTATGCAAGCCCCCCCCCCCCCCCCCGTAGTTTTATGTTACAGGTGGGCTAGTATATTGTGCCAGGATAGTGCGACAGGGAAGTTCCAGTCTACTTCTGATTTGAGCTGTATTGTTTTTCACCTCAATCGTCGTCATGGCAATAATATTTTTATTGCCAGTCTTGTTGTTATTGCTGACCTCAAATATGCAAACACACACAAACAATAGCTTCATTATTCATGGAGGAACAAGTATAATCTATACAAGTAACACAGATGAATAGGATTACGTACGTACATATGTAGCTAGTTTCAAACTTATACTTTTTGAAGTTCAACATAACACGTGACTGCCAAATGTGGGTCAAAGGTTCCATGGTGTCTGCGTTGCCCTATTCTGGTTGGCTAGCCTGTCGACTGCTCGAGACCTCGACCTTCTCAAACTGAAGTAGCACGATGTTCTCATCTGACTGTAGGTAAATGTTTTACCTCGTAATATGAAAAAGGAAACCCAGCAAAACATTCACCTGAGGGTACGAGTGCGTCGTCAATTTTCTCATGCTAGCTTGCCGAACTTCTCAGAAACCGTTATCATTGTTTTTATCCACTCACTGCAATGTGCCTTATTTCGAAGTCTAGTGATCCAAGCCTATGGCTCCAATTTCCTCTAGACGGGAAACTGGAGACTTTCTACAAAGATGAAATGGCTGGCTTAGTTTCAAAGCAAGTGATGGCGATCTCTATTATGTTCAAGGTTTATATGTAACAGTCTTGCTAGCAATAACCTAAGGGCTATCTGCACACTCTTCACATCCGAAGCTTCCCGACAGAAAATGATTTATCGCATAGCTGGGGATTGCCTGTCTGCCAATATATCACCCTGAAGTCATACGTCGCAGTACTTTCTGCAATAAGTGCGTGTTGCCAAGGGCCGTAATTCCCAGACGGCAACATAATGGCTTTTCGTGAAAGTGTCGAGCAAGGGTATAGCACCCTATTTTACATGGGCCAAAGCTAAGGTAAGAGCGGTACAGAGGATGTCATAGGCTTGAGAATAGAACCCAGAACCGTGGCAAGGTGGTGTTGCTGTTACGGTTGTTGGCCCAGAATCTGAAGGTTCTGGTTTCGAATCATTTGTAGACCCCAGTGTTTGCCCTCCGGAAAGGCACTTTACCTCACTTGACTCATCTGGTGAAAGTCAGCAATGTTCGTTCCTTACTGTGACGATGACCACTAGGGCGACCAAGATTGACTATATATTCTTTTAAAAAATGATTGATCAAAGCATTGAAAATTTTGCTATCACAATTACATGCTAAATAGTTTTAACCCTTCCGTTGTTGAGAAAACTTTAAACTGCCAACGTTTAAGTTATGTTTTAATGAAAACTCTAACAGCTTGCGGATGCCACCTCTCCGTCATTCAGCAAAGCTTCAATAATTATTTCAAAGGGTTGCGTCTCTTTGAACTGCGGAAACAGCGGGACATACACAATGCATCATCGAACCTGACAAAGTGACATAGACGGAGGGGTAAATGATCATAGCAGTATGTTCACATGTCCCATACGCCCCTGCTGACACTGTAGTCTTGATCAAAGTAATGTAACCAGATGTACAGGGAGTCTTCTCTGCTCAAGAATTACTCATAACAACTTGATGGAAAATATGACAAGTGAATATAGATGTGCACCTGGGTTTTTGAAAGTTTTATGGAAAAGGCAATAAAAGCACCTGATATGAAAAAAGAAGGAATGTCCTTTTGTCAAAGACGAATGGTGGCGATATCAGCTACATAGACACAGATACGGATTGTGGTATATTATGCATGCTTAGTGTTTTAAAAGTTTCAATAAGGGCTGTACGAGCAACCTCCGTGGATATTTCCTCCATGTGTGTTGCTCGTAAGTAAGAAGTCGTAGATAGAGGCTAGTTTTGTTTAGTCGTGAACAATACGTACCGGTACGGCACATACGACTTTCTCTGCTTAAGCACTGCGCACTTTGTTTTGAAAAAGAGCAAAAAATGGTACTTGAACACATACTCCACCACCAGAGATCAGGCCCTTTAGCTCTGCTGTAGTGTTGTGTTGTGTTGTGTAGCCAATAGCTATAAGAACGGAGATGGTCGCCTCCCTACATAAACATGATGTGAGAAGGACCTTAACTTTAACTAACGTAATTGACATTTATGGGGGGTATCGTATCAAAATATCATCCCCTGGGGAACATTGACAAGAACACTGATAGAAAGGACCTTATCGCAAGCCTGGTGATGTGTTGTTGATAAGGCGACGACATTTGGAACCTGCTCTGCTCCATTTGCCAATTACACGATATATCGACTGGCCAGTACCGTCATTCTGTCTTGTTAGTTAGAGATTTACCGCTGACGTGTTCATAAAGTTCTGATCAACACAATCTTTCCCGGAAGGGACCATAGTACTCTCATTCATCAAACAAGCAAACAGCGCTATCGGGGACACACCCTGGGGAGCACATCAGACAAGACACAGTGTGACAGGTAGGACACGGGGAAACCAATGTCACCTTGTTCCTCAATTTACTAGCCCCCTAGGGCACGGAAGGGTGTAGATTCATCACTCCAGTATATCTTACATGATCTGAAGTCTTCCCGGCATCCGTATACCTACTGCAGTAGTCATGTAAAACTTTGACCAGGGGTCACGAGTCAGATGTATTCAAAATCTGAGACAACAACACTGTAAGCATAGGTGTCTTTGATTCAAAGTAAAACTCTTAGCGTTGAAGAGTTTGAGAGAAACAGAATGTAAGAGTGGAAAATGGGACAAGATACATCAATACAAATAGGGAAATGGAAGACAAAGTATCTACCCCATGAGAATAGAAACTATGAATGCAAACATGTACTTCAAAAGTCTCTTATATGCATTTCATGCTTATACTATGCAGACAGCTAATATGCAAACTACGTGATTATACATCCTTTATCAATTTGATGGAAATACATTCATAACACTAGAGGAAACTAGCTTATAATTAATAAACGTTGCTGAGGATTCTAACAATAAATTGAAAAACTTTTAAAAAATGGCCATGGTCACGCAAGAAATTGATGGTCCGAAACCAAACATTTCTGACCAATCAGACGACCATGCACTAGTGGTGAAAAATCTTTTCAGCACTTTTAATACCTGGGAGACTTTAAACCTTGTGAAAATTATGCCATGTCCGGAACCAAATCCTGTCCTATACCACAGAACATCCCTCATACATACACCAAACCGTTCACGCCTAACCGAGTTTGTCACGGTTAAAGGAATGCACCTCAGAGATATACTGGGCTTATCCACCGAAATGAACGTTGACTTGACCAAAAAGAATTATGCATTTACCCAAAGTGACTTTCCATCCCATATAGTTATCTGAACTAGGATCACAAAGACACAAAGTCAAAGGGAAAATGTATGAATAAAAGATGCTTCGCGTCAAACTTTGTTTCAGATAGGTAGCATCGACTATTTATGACTTCACAGCAGGACTGTCAGTTGGAAACATCCTTACAGAATTTCACCTGAGGAATAAGTATATTAGGCCACACTGCTGACTTGATCACATGGATGGTATCCTCCCACTCAACTATAGTTTTGCCCGTTTCAGAAAGATCGAGACCATACTATCTTTTGTACAAGAAGATACAAAATTAATGTCGTAAATAAGAAAATATCGAAAACGGATATACTTGTGTGGCAGAATTCCAGACTCAAAGAAAAAGTAGAGAACACAAATAAAGAATTTGTTGTTCTGTGCATTCAGTCATTTGTTCAACTTTCCTGACCATAAGCAACGTTTTTGCGAAACATTTTCCCAGTGGTTGCCATTCATGAAATCAAATCAAAACATCCTGTACACGTTATGGGTTGCTGACAGTTCATTACATCCAGCATCAAAACATATTTGTTACACTGATACTCATGTGGCATGTCCTGTCTTCGCCCTTCCATCACCGGATAACAGTGAAAGAATATTAATAACACGCCCAGTGATCTGCGCCGTTTCTTATCTCAACAAAGCCAGTATATTTATATGCATAACAGCAAAGTCATCATCTTATATGTCATGGGAAAACAGAGTATCGCTCGTTATCAAAGCCTTAGCTTTGCCGTTAGTCTCTTAGCGATGAGTCATTGGCTTCTATCACTTCGTCTGGGGAAATAGAGGAATAGCAGACTGTCATTTGACAAATGCAGCCCATTGGCGAACTTGAAGGCTAATTGCCGTGAACTTCGCCATGATGTTTTGCATGTTTGTACCATAGTATAGACTACTTACCGAATCATTGCAAAAACATCTCAGTCGGTAGATTACATTGTGGAAAATGGCAAACTGTCCTTAAACTGACCACTCTATACAGTTGGAATCACTGTAATTTTCGATCATTGAATCCTCTTAAGGTGTCTGAACCAATCGCTCTGAACACGTGACTTGAGAAACATATGACGTCAGCAATGGGTCAAAGGTTGTTGGAAGTCGATATGGCCCCCGTCCTGGTCGAAATGGTTTGTGCGCTCTGACTTACCCCTCTCACAAAGTAATGCTGTTTGATATCCAGAATGTACGCACATTATCGTATTGTATGCAAACTTCAATGCACGTATACGCAAAAAGTGTTTTGCTGTGAACAATGGAACATTTTGCCATTTTTAAAGGTTGATGACGGAGGCTGGTTTTATGCATGATAGATAAGCATCTGAGGATCCGGAGTTCTTTGCAAAGACTTCCCCAGTGGAAATGAGATCTGTATCTAGAGAATGGCAAGGCTTCGTTTCTACTAGTGGGGGATTATGGAAAGACTGCACCACTGGGGAGGCTTTTATCTACAAATGAATCACCTCGCCGCTTCGTTGCTAGTTTCTGTTTGTTCCTCTGCCCATGTCTGATATTCCGATGCATCCTGTATGACCCTGGGCACTCTCCGGAACGATGATAAGACCCAACAAACACAAAGAATGACGTACCCTTTCATACATTTATAATGTGAACTCTACGCACACCATTGCACGAAATCAAAGTTTCAGCACACATAAAGGTGGGGCTTTCTTATTTACGTATACTTTCTGAATTCTTGACGTGTGGATAAAGATCAGATCTAGTTCAAGTCTGCCATCCATCACACAACATTCGGCACGCCTCTCAACATCTTTTACCAAAGTAAGACATGACACGTTTCTTTCTCTGACATCGCACTATGCGATGTCAAATCACACAAATGTATTTAAAGATATAGCAGGCATTTCGACAAATTTGATACGAACCCAGAACTATATATGTCCAGAGTAGAAGAAGAGCGGAACTATCTTATCAGTTGTAGTGTCAACTCTGACAGTCGACGCCATTTGGACGGCAGGTTGCTGTAAAGTATCGATCAACTGTCGCCACTCCCGACATGAAAGAGTACTTTCCTGACCTACTTTACCGTCTGCGACTGTTATCTCGCAATTTACTCCGGACTACAGTGCAGTTTAGCGAAGTACCATCTGTTGTTGGGGGAAAATAATGCTTCCTTGCATTAAAATAGAGCTTTTACATTGCTGTTTCACAGTTACTCGACAGTATTTAGGATAGGAAAATACATAAATTTAGATGATGTTTAGGTATTAGAAAATATAGCTCGGGAAAAGAAATAGAGACAATCACAAGAGCCATTGACCCGAAAGTAGTGTGTTCAAAAATTCGTTTTTCCCTTGAACTCGTTTCACCAAGTACTGTACATGGTAATACAAGATGTATTATTCATACGTAGTACAGAAATAAAAATACAGATGCAGATACAGATACAGATACAGATACAGATACAGATACAGATACAGTACTGTATAGGAAAGTTTAGGCCATCTTAAAATACCTTGTCATTACAGAGGGTATATTTGCAAGTTCGTACCCTACGGCTAGTTGCAAGTACGTGGACTTGGGAAATGCATATGGCATGTTTTAGAGACATAGTAAAAATACATGTGAAAAGGACAATGATTTGAACAAGTGATTCAAATACTACTGTTGGCTATATCTAAAGAAAGCATGGTTCTTTTAATGTTAAAGTGATCTTACTTTCTGTATCTAGCAGTCATTTGTAAAAATATTTCTAAACGTCCCTGTAGCTTTGTTGCGTCAATGAAGTTCACATCAGTAGTCGATCCTAATACAGGAGTTAGCGCTTCCATTCCCTCTCAGACATCCCTGTAGTAAAATAACTGGATAGCCGCACTACTTGGCAGTTATAAGTTGCGGTGAATCAGTCTGCAGCGGAGTGATAACGACGAAGTAGGTTGTTGGCCTTTGCCTGTATGAAATATTACTGCACAAGAGCCATGCGGTTTTCTAAGCCCCAAAGCTAGCCATTTATACACGTACAAATCATACTTTAGCCAGGAATAAAAGAATAAAGGCTGGACACGAGACATAAAGTTTTAAAAAACGCCTTACGCTTCGAGTGCGTTTAGTATGACTAGAACACAATAGTATGGCTAGTATGATGTTTAGTATGACATAATAGAATCAAATACAGAATAACAGTGATAACGTGGTAATAGAACGCGGCTCTGTACGTCTCTCGGCATAAAGAATAACCAGCAATGTATATACTTCAGGAAGTAATAAAATCCAGAAATGTAATAATTAAAAAGAAACCCCATTGCGTTCAGTACAGTTAGGACACAGTAAAATCAAACGACTGTGATAATGTGACAATGAAAAGCAATTTAAACCATACACTGCTTATAATTATGAAATCACTTCTTACTTAAGCAGCATGTTTGCTCAGAGAAGACGTTACGCGTTTATCCACGGTGTACATTTGGCCTATTTTCTGGGGAGGGGGGGGGGGTGATTGGAACCTGGCATGCTAAATTGATCCGGTAATTTCCTGTGATGCACAGCTCAGGACCGCGGCTGGGAACATAACGCGTTATAGATTAGTCCTCCGGGTCATTATGTGCCGAAAGTAGGTAGCGGCCATGACGTCAATGTAAGGAAATGTATTGATTTTGTTATGATGGAACGATGTACCATTTCGCCACGGCTGCGTCCCCCGGGATGGCAGTGCTGTAGAGTAGCCAGGCCGCTGACCTCGTTCTAGCCCTCTCGGACCAACAACAGACATACAAATATAAAAGTCGTAATAAAGTACATATAATAGCACTTCTAATACTAACTAAAACATGTGTTACGTCGATGAAGGCGATACGCCCTAAAGCAGTTACTCAAGCAGCTGGATATGATTTTGGAAACGGTCAGACGCTTCAAACAAAAGTTAAGATAATTCATAAGCCTGTTCTCCAACAAGATCTCTTTTGCATACCCATTCGCAGTTGGGATATAAAATCTCCAACAAGATTTCTCCAGTTTTACTGACAAAAGACACCAGATGGCTGTCTGAAACGTCTGACCGTTTACAAAAGCATATCCGGTTGCTTGAGTAACTGCTTTTGGAGTAAAACATGTATCATATTACATAAATTCAGTTTCTTCTTACCTCTTGATGTAACATTAATAATATAAGGACGTATTGTTTTATCTAACATGGTCAAAACACGTAAGTAATTTTTCATAAGTAGTCATAGATTCAAAATGAGGAAACTTTCTTATGATGTGATTATAAAAGTATTCCTATCGATGAACTATAATTTAAAATAAGTGGTCCTCTACCTTATTCAAATTACAAAACTGACAAACTCCAGAGGTGTACGGTAGTGCCTTTGATACCCAAACAAGGCACGTGCGATTTTTACTGGTACATGATGGAAAGGTACATGGTTGATAAGGACAGCTAGAGTGTTTCTACGTAATTCTGCTAAGACTCTAGATCCGCTTGACATGACTGCTTCCGCCCTGCCTGTCCATCACAGCCAGATGAAACAACGTCAAACCAACAGTTAACAGCAGCGCCGGTCTGTTGGCAAAGATCTCAGCAATAGATATGAACGCTATCTCCTCGTGATGTTGTTCTGTATTGTTGAGTTCCGTCTTTATACTTTATAGCAATATCCCCCGAGCTGGGCTTTTGGCTTGCGAAACGTGATGAGATTGTATCGCATTTACATTTCCCGCGGGGTCAAAGAGTTATGTATTCGTGTTCAGGCATGCTAAGGTCTTTAGAAACTGTGTGCCTTAATGCCTTGACCTATATGGGAGAATCGCATCCTTGTTGGCAGCACTGCATACTACCGCATTTGAATAGACCATTATTATCAATATTCCGTAAAGACATATTATATAACATACGTTCTGACCTTATCAAAATGTTGTATGCATTGCATACACGAAAATACCATAACACCAGCTCATGTCGAAATTCGTCCATTGTATTCGATGGAGAGCCTGATATCTTTAGTTGCCCTGAGACCTCAAAATTTGATATGGCATTCATCATATCATCCTATCTATTCTAGTCCTGAAGTTATTACAATCTTAACACCGAGTGTAAAGTCTTTAAATAGTGTTCAGTTCAAGGTTGGTTGTAAAATGTACCCGAAGTAATGCTTACACCAACGACCTGTGCTCTGCGTATCCTCTAAAAAGTTCAACTCTAGATCTTGCACAGCCCATCCTTCTCCAAGAGTAGATAACCGGCCCATATGGGATCACGCAATGAAAAGGTATGACAAACTATCATGTCAATGTTTTGGACCAAACAAAATGTCCCTTGTGAAAGGCATGACAAGCTGGGGAATCGCTAACAACCTTGAAAGGGAAGAAAAACGACAATGAAGACAGTATCTGACTTCCCAGTCGACTGTGGGTTCAACTGGGGAAGAGCAAGTGTCGAAGGTGGTCGTCATGTTAGAGATTTGTCTTTTTGGTACCATTAAGCTGCACAGCGGGGAGAAGCGATTCCACTAGGGTGGCGACCTCTCTGCAACCGACAATATACGAATCTTTAATACCCCCCTCACATTATATACGATCTTCGGACGTACTTCGCGATCGCAGGAAGGTCGGCTGATTTTAAGATCTTAAGATGGTCTTGCGTATTTTTAGCCCCAAATCTGTCCCCCTCACATATAAGCGAGCCTCGTGCGATCGACGGTGAATAAATTTATGATAATGAACCTCCCATGACCTCTTGCACGCGGACAAGGGAACACAAAACGTTCCTCAAAAAAGGCAAGAGATCAATAAATATTGCTTATTTTGTTGTCGGAATCTTTTCAACCAATGAATGGAATGCGCGGGCATAATAGAAATGACACAAGAAAGGAAAGTGTGTCACAAAGCCAGCCTACATACTGCCACAGGGGCCACAATGTTAGAATTACCCTCACATTCCCAAAAATTCCATATTTGTAAACAATCGGAAGTCGGGTAAACGTCGCCCGAACGTCGCCCGACTAACGGGCGTTTGCCATCCGATTTGCGCTCGATGATTAATAACTATGTCTGTGCTCGCCTATCGGTCTTTAATCGTTGGATTGACGCAAGACTATTGACCGATACCCTTGCGAGGTACGCACGATTTGCACGCACGATCTGCGACTCGGTAACGAGCTCTGCGATCTTGGAGATCTCCTGCGACTAGTCGCTTTTGTTAAGAACATGTTTCGCTGCACCACGACCGTCGTAAGACTCATGAAAATTGCCGGCGATCCCTAAAAATCGCAGGATGATCGTGAGAACACCGGAGGTCTTACTCACGAAAATGTCATTTAGAGCTCGTAAACTAGCCTTCCGATCGAATCGCGCCTAATGTGAGGGGGGTATAAGCACACGTAAAGCATTACTTTCAAGAAACAAACTTCATTTATAAGCATTATTTAAGGCATGTTTGCATATTGCATGTCGAACAGTTTAAGCGATTGGACAAAGTGCTGAGCAAAATTCACAGACAAAAACGGAATTCCAAGCATTTTGATATTTGTTGTCTTTTCAGGCATGCTTTTAAATGTACGCAAATTTTGCATTGTATTTTAACTATGAATTAAGGGTTTACACAAAGCCAATTCAGGTCGCAGCGACGTCGCAGTGCGATCGCCGTCCAGTCAAATGGGGCCACGTTTTACCTTGACGTCATGCCTGTACAATATTAATACTGTATGAAAATCAAGCGACTTTCAATGACATTGTATTTTGCAAGAGCGCTTTGAAAGAATTGCTCTGCAATTTGACATGCCCTGAAGGCTGATGCTTTGTCAAACTGATGTTTGCATGCAAATGGATAATGTTAAATGATAGATCGTGCTTTTAAGAGCAAGAACCCAGAGCTTCCATGGAAAATCATCTCTGGCGTCATCCAAAACACCGCATTCAGTCTTTACAAGGCAACTGATACAAAGAGCCTTTATTTCTGTATTTGGAATACAACCTATGGGGTCACAAAGATGGTCCCTAAATGTAGATGATTACAAAAGAAATGCATCGGGGGAATTTCCTTTTATTTTTATTGATGTTTCTTCAACCTTTCTTAAACATAGCAGAGCAGAACTGATTATGTTCAACGTCCCAAAAGCTTAAAGCATCTCGTTACTTCTGACATGTTCTGATTTGATGAGTGCTCCGGGACTACCACGGGGAACTGTTGGAAAATTGAGAGGCACAACATTCATAACAAACTTTGACACGTACCCCATTTCTGACCAATCAGGTTATTTCACGTGTGGTGCTGTTCCTAATTGCATATGCCATTTCATGCAAACATGTACTCCTATACCGCAATTGATCACAATCATATTTGACTAATAACGTGAACAGAAAGAATACAGAAGTTGTCATTTTCTATTGTTAATTCTCACTGGGTTGAAATAAGCTTTTTATGTTCACCTCCACGGAAGGATATTTATTGATTTTGCTCCGTGTATTCTTCTGTTCAAAACGAATATGACCTGGACTAGACGGCTGTCACTATAGTTACCGGTAAAGCACAAGATACTCTGTGGTGTTCGATTACATAATGTAGTGAGTGAAAGAACACAGCCGGATGGTCTGGTCACCAATTTTCTGAATGTGCTTGAGCAAGAATAAAAAGAGCAGTATAGTTTGCTATAGCTATAGCATGTGAAGGTATGTGTATTTCCCTGCAAATGTAACCTTTTTGGTTGTGTTAATCCTTTATTCTCTGGTTTTTGTTCATGTTTGTTTAATACAAAATCAATCCATGAACACTTACATACTTTTTTGTTCGATTTTTTTCGCCTTACATATCATGTATTTGTCCTTAGTGTATTTTTTTCCTTTGGTATGTTCTTTCTTTTTTGCGCCATGTTTGTACATGTGCTTTGGAAAATGTAGCAAGAGATACCTTTTAAATTGAACGCCTACATTACTTTGTTGTGTCTGTCAGGGATGCACCAAAACACACCGCCATGGAATGGAACTAGCAGTGGGAAAATTGCCTGTTAACTTCGTCTATCTTAGTACAAATCATTCGAAATGTCGAAAACTTACTTTGGAGGTGTTACGACACATACATACTTGTACAGTCGGCCACATTAGTTAGACAAAATAAACAAAATCCAGCATGTAAATAACAAAAGTGTTCCATGAGTCTCAAGTAAAACCCATGGTACGACCGAGCAATCGAAAGTTACAGACATAAGTATGGAATGCTACTTTCTTATAAGCCTGGGCCGCCTTAACCCAACCGACTGTTGGAAATTATGAAATTATACTGGCAAAATAACAATAGATAACCAAGAGTATCCGATGCTGTGACCCCCCCCCCCCCCCCCTCCTTAAAATCGGTGTTAAAAGGCTTAACACCAAGTTGATCTCTAAAGCTCATCAACAAGCAGGCAACAAATAATCATGGTTGCTGAAAAAGGGATCATCCTCGGAGAAAAGTGGTAAAAACCCAAATTAACCCCTAATTTCACGGGTTCAGTGTCCGATAAAATCTGCGAATGTCAATTACGCTGTAAAATCAGTTTTATTGGTTTAGATGTGACGTGTCAGCAGGTCAAACTTTGCGTCTATGTTGATGCCACATACATATTACAAACTATGTTGGATCCATGCCAGAACTGGGTTTGAACATGGCATACCATTCTATCAACTGTCAGGGTCATTACCCTCGTAAACGCCATACTGGGTATAGATCGTCCATCGCCGAAGCTACAAAGCACGTCCACTGCCAGATTTGTATGATATCTACTGTGAGTCTCATTTTTTCCAAGGGCTGAGTGTTAAGCCGGGAAAGCATGGGCGGCATATATCACATTTTTATCAGTCGTTGGTATGATTTTCGAATAAGAGCCAAATTCCCACACCACTTGGTCATTGTAGTGGTCATTCTGGGTAGGAAATAAGATTTTAACACTTGCTTGAAAGCTAATACATAGCCTTCACATGGTCTAGCCTAACACACCACTGCTCTGTTCATTTTTGCTACAACACACACACACACACACACACACACACACACACACACACACACACACACACACACACACAAACACAGACACACAGACACACAAACACACCCACACACCAACACAAACACGCACACACACAAACAAACAAACACAGACACACAAACACACACAAACACACACACACACACAAATACACACACACAAAACACATACACAGCCAACTGCCGAGATCCTTGACCTCCTTCGTTTGGAACAGGAGAAGAAGCGCAGCACCATATATTTCCGTTCCCTAAAGGTGGCATTTTTAATGATTTCATTCGCTATTCTTGGTGAAAAAGGAGATGAAAGTACCAGACAAATCATTATTTTTCTTCAGGGATGCCATAAATGCCCTTAGAAAGTTTCCAATGATGATCTTGTTTTATTTATGAACACGCAAAGTGGAGTTCAGATATACGTGTGATTTATGGCATTACGTGGCCCACAGCCATGTGGTGTAAGCCTACAATTATCCCGAAAAGTGGGCAGAGCTTAGCATAGAGTGGGCAGGCAAGGCACCAAGTATTCAGACGACATTCGTCACGGACTAGACCAGAACTTAGGTGATATGTCAGCCCTCTTAGGAGGAAACAGTGAAGAAAATGAATTATCGTCCATACAGCCGACGTTTTACCAGTACCATATGGAAATCAATGCGCCGCCCGAGTAGTAAAGTGAAGGCCGTCAAACGTGTCCTGCGTTTTGAGCTAAGCTTTCTAACCCGGACTTTTATGGTCAGGCAAACTCCTGTGCCCATAAAAATGCCATGTAGTAGGTAATAAACAGATAAAAGCAATGTTAACGACCCCAAGCTGACGGACGACCAGTATTCAAAGCCACCATATTATATTTAAAAACCCTTGTGAGTACTCAACCAAAGGTAACAAGCTGTGGACGATTCTCAGGGCAAGAGGAAAACATTAAATCAACTTTGTAGCTAAAGAATTCGACCGAAAGATTCCTCATGCACTACTCAAGTTCAATAACCTTCTGCAAAGGACGCGCAGTATTTATGAGAATCCTGTAGGTCACATTTGACGAGGTGTATAACTCTCAGGAATATCGGAGAAAATAACATAAGAATCCACTTAAGATGAATCCACTTAAGATGAATTTCAATGACGTGGTGCTCCACAGCTGCATTGCCTGGAAAATGAAAAAAAAAAACATTTGCTTTCTTGACTTGTATCAGGTACACCTATTCGGATTGAAACTAGCTAGCTATAGATTCTGATTGGATCTTGGTCTTGTTGCGAATGAGGACCAGCTTTCTTCATATATCAGATTTAAGATCTATGTAAAGAAAGCTTGGAAACAATGTAGTACAAAATCCACGGCCTCCGTCGGTCAATGTTTACAATGCATAAGGAAAAAAATGCTCAGTTATATAGTCCTAACAAACCGACCTTCAACTACTATGGATTTTGGCTTGACACTCCTTTCTCTCTTATGTAAGATTTAAAGATGAGTTAAGCCTGAATCTCCGCGTTTACTATCTGCCATAAACACTATTACTCAGCTATAAGTCGCTAAAGCTGGCGTGTTGACCTGTTTTCTAAGTAGTGCTGGAGAGCAATACATCTGGGAAAATGAACCCTGAGTGATTCTTTCAATAAATTCCATCGGCTTATTACTCATCGACCCCGAAGCCATACACTCCAGAGAACATACTTCATCCCCTTAACACGATGAAGGTGACACTTAAGCTACTTCTTTATCGATCTGTCCAAATAAAGAAATTTACTTTCCTAAAGGCACAAAGTAAAAATAAGTGTTCTGCGGGGCATCCTCTATTCCGTGGGGGCACACGCCTATGTATAGCTTCAGGCAGCACAGTGAGTTCATGATATTTGTAATGGATTTCTTTTCGTTCAATGTCAAGGAGATGTCGTATTTCTTTTGTAGCTGTTCCTAAGCCAAACTTCTTTATCAGACCTGCCTGCTTGGAGCTGTCTGTCGCCGAAGTTAATGAGCAAGAAGAGCTCGAATTAATTTGATATTTCGTTCTTCAGATTCCCCCCTGGCCATTGATTTATGCATTAGCTTTACAATGTCTGCTCCAAATTAGCATATTCTGACTGCAAATAGGAAGAAGGTAATCTAAGAATTGCTTACAGCGCTGCAAAATGTAAATCGTACTACAAAAGTCTTCTGTACACCCGATTCAACGACACCAATCTGGTCAATAATGTCAATGAGTTCTATGTTGAATATTCTCGCAATAACAAACATTATTCGGGGCACTTATGACTGCTTCTTCTTACCACTGCAAGGTGGAGTAAAGTGGGAAGGACTAGCATTCCCAAACGTGACTAAGTTTGTACTCCCCCCCCCCCCCCGATTCTTATTACGGTTCTAGTGAACTACTATTGTGCTGATAGAATATAGCAACCCAACGAAACGCTAGCAGTTAGCAAAACTTAGGTCAAGCGAAGGGAATCAAAACAGGCAATGATAAACAAGTTGAAGACGTTCATTGTTTGTTTTTTACAGGAAGAGCCTTTTGTGATGAAACGGGAAAACAAAGACGGCACGTACAAGTACAGCGGCTTCTGTATCGACATCTTGAACGAACTGGCCAAGAACCTGGGTTTCACGTACGAGCTGTACGAAGTGCCTGACCACAAGTTTGGCGCCCCGGAAGGAAACGGTTCCCATTGGAACGGCATGGTGGGAGAGGTCATGTACAACGTAGGTAGCAAAACAATTCTTTTCACGTTTTCGCTTTAGTATCACCTAAAGATTGGTTCCTATAGCCACAAGAGATCAAATACCAAGCTGCCTGATAGTAAAGTCAAAGTACTAGTGAATACTACCATGGCAACAATAAGTCCAACTTAACAACTTGATTTCAGGGCAATTTCAGTTTATTTGCTCATTAAGCAGGCGCCACACTGTGGTAAAATCGCTACGAACACAAAAGTATATTTCCGGCAGAATATGACCGGTGATCTCTTGGTGTGTAGTTGAAAAAGTCTTGCGAGGACTTCGACAAGGCCTACTGATGCCCAATGACGTGTATCTTCACTGTTCCCTCCCAGCGAGCAGACATAGCCATCGGGCCGCTCACTATCAGTGCCATCAGGGAACGCGTGGTGGACTTCACCCATCCCTTCATGGACCATGGCGTCGGGATGGTCTCCAAGAAACCCGAGCCTAAGGGCAGCGGTATCTTCGGCTTCCTCCTGCCGTTCGACAGCAGCGTGTGGTTCTCTATCCTCGGGGCTCTCATCGGAGTAGCGCTGCTGTTATTCATCACAAGTAAAGTCAGGTAGGAGGGGATTTCTCTTTTATACATCTCCTCAAAACAACAATAACGAATATTGGAGATTTCTTTTGCACAACCAGAATGTCTCTTATCCGCTGACGTTTCAGACATCTTCCTCAGAGCTTCTAACTCGAGTTCTGTTTCTGGTTGTGCGAAAGAAATCTCCGAAATTCTATGTTTTATCAACCTGATAAAACTATTTTCGGAAACTTGGCTGCAGTACAGGAATACAAACATGCATCAATGGCTCTGCACAAAACCCATTACCAGCTGAGTAGTTTCATCAGGTTGTTAAATCACTGGATAACACATGTCTTTGTACACAACTTGAGTGTGACAGCCAAGTGTATATCTAGGCGACGTTCCCCTTCCTCAGGGCAATACTTGATTCACAGTCAACAAGACGTTGGCAGGGTGTAAACACATGTTTGTATACAAATGATGAAATGGTTTATTAGATTAAAAAACTGTTTCAGTCAAATGACTTTGCTATCCACTATTATAGAAGCTGGACAAGGAATGCTGACAAAAACATATGAAGGAAATTTACCTTCTCAAAAAAACAACGGATAACAAAAATTAATGGAGCAATAAAAGAACAACTAATTCATGTTTTCCAATCAATTGCTTTAACTAATCAAGAACTAATTAATCAAATTTCACCGGAAACTGGATTACACTACAAGGGCCTAACCTGGCAGATTCTTAATCTCAAAACATTGCAATTTTTAATAAAGTGTATTTAACAATATATATTACATTGATATGGAATCCACGTATTCATTTGTTTATCAATTTTACAAGAACTACAGAAACTTTGCCTTCAAGAAAAATATTTTATTCATAACCCTATAGATCAACACCCTGAAAAGAGCGAAGCTGATTGTAAAACAATTGATAGATTTCCACTACTTCACTCTTCCAAACAACAATGCTGCTGTCTCTAAATCAATAAAGGGTCTTGTATAGGCGATTGACCCCCAAAAGTAGGGCGTGTTAACGTGTAATTGTATATCGATCAGTGTAAACGTCAATACGTCACGTACTGTGGGGTCCCTCTCTGTATGGTGGTCATCGTTTCGTGTCGTCTTTACTGATGTTCCAGTCCAAGAACATACGATATATTTTTCTTTCAAGAGACTTAAGGCGATCCAGTCTATAGCTATCTGTATCATGTATTACTACTAGCAGATAGAACAATCTACCTTCATACCAAGCAAAAGCATATCACTACACAATTGATTATTAGCTCCGTGTATACTGTTTTGCCTGTGTTTGTGTTTTCACACCTATAACTCTTGATTTATTTTATGGATTTGTTTCGGTATTTAGTTATGCTGCAACTGTAGTATATTTTTCAAGTTGTACGGAACCATAAACGACATACCCATGTTTAGTATTGTGATACAATCCATTAAAACATCAAACTTAATTTACCAGCTTTTTTTATCTTTACGATCAACAAAATATTATCTAAAACGTTGAACAATTCAATTTTCATTGCATGCAAAAATAATGGTAGTCAGTTAAATAGGTTTATCAGAAATAAATTAAGAAAAGCTATTTTTGGCCATTAACTTATCTCTGTCTCTCGCTCCTTTTGTATACCATTCTTTTGCTTTTTGGAATTAGTCCTCGGGTATGGATCTAAAAAGTCATTACGTATACTATTACTATAGTATAAGCAAACGTCAGACTGAACAATGGACAACACAATACAATTGCTACCATTTCTTTATCCGATTCCTATTAGAAAGATTTCGGTCACAGATAACTGAGTAGATGTTGACGTGAAAGGAATGAGTTATCAACGCAAAGCCAGATATATCAAGACACATCCGTACTGCCGTGATAATGGCGGGAAATGGCCTCATTCAGACAAATTTCCAAGTCATGAGAGTACATAAAGCTAAGCTTGACAGATGTCCAGGAAGCCATTGGCCTACTTGGAAAGCCATTGATCAGTAACACGAAATCTGATCTTTAAGCACACGTAATGTATTCGTGCATCCTATCTTCATTATAAAAAAACGCATCTTTACGCATGCTTTATGACATGCTTGAAGATAAAATGTTGTTCAAAACTTTCCCTGCCTGGCGCAGATGTTAGCTACAGTAGAACGCCAATACGACCATTTGCTGTTACTATTAAAAACGCATCATTACGCATGCTTTATGATATGCTTAAAGATCTAATTTCGTTCAAGACTCCCCCTGCCTGACGCAGATGTTAGCTACTATAGAACGCCAATATGACCATCTGCTGGTTTATGCTGGAGTATGATTCATAGATCTCTATTGGAAAGGGAACGACGGGGGATGCCAGATTGGGTGCCTGAGGCAAAATAAGGAAAATTCCTCACGGGCGAACCTTAAAGCCCTGAACAATTATGAGTGTAATGGTTTCCGACTTCCGGTGTATGATGAAGTTCGAAAGCAATTGTTTCTATATCAACCATCAGTTAACCTTTTTAAGGTAATACTTTGTACTTTGAACCTATAAATTGAAAGAAAAAGGGTACGTTGTAAGTTTTAAAGATTCGTCGTTGTTATCAAGAGTCTCGATTTCTATATGGAACTGCTTTAAAACTCTGTTGCAAATACATACTCTACTATACTACATACTATACTATTACTACATAATATAATATTACAATACAATTATACTAAAATAGAAATAGATGAATAAGTTTGAAAAATTAATTAATGAATTTGACAAACAAATAATAGAAAAACATAGAAAGATTAATAAATAGATTGATCGATATATAAATACTATAGTTTTAGAAAATCATAAAAAAATAATGAATAGATTGATCGATATAGAAATACTATAGTTTTATGTGATTCTGTACGGACTAGACCTGTGACACTGCTTTTACCATCTTGAATGCCTTCCAGACATAAGATGCGAGCTGGCGATGTTAACTATGACAACGACGAGAAGTTCGACTTGAAGAACAGTCTGTGGCTAACGTATTGGTCAATAGTCAGAAAAGGTAAGTTTTCCTATTTGCTATTTTTCAAGACAACTTGTTATACTGTACACTAAACAGGACTACTTTGTTAGAGGTATAAAGGAGGCGACTTACATCAGAGCACTCCAGCCATCACTGAACAGAGATGGTTGGCGTTGTGAACTTTTTGGCACGTTTGACCAGTTGCTGACGTCACTTTCGCGAGTTTACGTCCTGAAGTGATTGGTCATCAGTATTGATCCTGAAGAAGGCGACAGTGGTCGTTGAAAATTTGATCCGTGATTCTGTGCATTCCTATGAGTCTTGTTTGAGTTTTGCGTTTGCTCGAAGATGACGCCTTTCTAGTGTTAAATCCTCAGCCTGTTCTGAATCATAGTCTACTCTCGATCGTAGGCGGAGAGCCTGCCCCCAGGTCCCTCCCGTCCCGGATCCTGACCGGTGCCTGGTGGCTCTTCACCCTGATCGTCATCTCCACCTACACGGCCAACCTCACAGCCTTCCTCACCGTCAAGAGACTGGTGGCGCCCATCAACAGTGTGGAGGACCTGGTGTCCTCCTCCGTGCCTTACGGCTGTGTGAAGGACGCCTTCCTCTACAGCTTCTTCCGAGCGCAAGCCAACCTCAACGGTAAGGTCACGACCGTTGCACGACAGTCGCACGATCATGGAAAACTGGCGATATTCTTGGCTTGGGATAGTCGTGCATCTGTTCTGCACAATTTAGCTGTCTTCTTACGAAAAAAAAGGCAACTTAAATCCCTATCGATGGTTGGTTCTGTCACAGCCTACTTCGATATATTACAGCATCAAAATCACATGTAGCCCATAGCTATGGAGAACGTGGCCAGGCCACGACGTAACTATCACTTGTACGAGTCGTGAAGAATATCCATTTATTCATTTAAGTCAATTTTGGGGGCATTTTTCTACGTAATAAGATGGAGCTACTCTATTCCATTCAATACCAACATTCAAGGAGCAAAAAGTCTATGCCATAACTTCAACACAGAACACTGTCGAACGAAAAACGATTACTGACTGGATCAGGGCCTAATTTTTGTGGGCTACAATATTCAGGGAATTCTAGCACTGCTTGTGTCCGTGCCGTTTTTAATCGTTCAATGTATGAAGTACTAGCAATGATGTAAACGTGGGAATATAGTGAAGATTGCTTTGTCCAGATTATTTCCATTTTTCACGCTCTAATATTGCTTAGGTTGCCTTTAGGAGATAAGCTGGAAAATTCATTCAGGGGTCAAAAAGAGCAGGACCTGAGCCGTAGGTACAGAAACATCCATTTAAGGTACAGAAACCTCCATTTTCTGAGCGAGATGGAATAGGATCTATTCTCCCACGCAGAGCCCCTCCCGCGGCCTGTACAATATACCATGGGGAGGCTCTATTAAGCCGGGCTGAGGTTTCTACTTTTGTGGGCGAGCTATCAGCAACATAGGAAATGTTTTCTATAGGTAAAGCCGTTTTTTAAATATCTAACTAGATAAATTGTTTTATTTACTTAATGGTTTTAACCGTTTTATTCAGAAAAGACATCGACATTAAAAACCCCAAGTGCGTCCTTCTTACAAAATGTTTGTTTTTGTTTACAAAATGAGAGCACATTTGACATATGAGATACAATCCATTTATGAATTGCATGGAAACTAGCATAAAAAATTAATTGTCATTGGTAAAATCTATTCATAGACACAATTAAAATCTATTCGTGGTTTTGTGTAGGTTTAATAGCTAGTTAGAGCCCACGCCCACAAAAGTGAAATCTCAGCCCGGTTTAACAGTAGCCTAAAACAATACATATCCTCAAGGGGACGTGGGCGAGGGTCTGCGTGGAGAATGGATATATATAATGTGAGTCCATCGGTGCATCCACGAGAAGAATCAACCTGCGGAGTAAAAGTGACACAGAGTAATGTCTCAGGTCAGGCACTGTCCCTCTTAATAGGTGGAAAGTACATTGGGGAAACGTCTCATTTGCCCCGGGCTATTTAAAATCTCATCACTATATTTCTAGGCGCAATGGCTGTCGCGTGGATTATCAGACACGTCTGTAACAAAGAAAGAAAATGCACGCTTTCTTTCCGTGCGATTTCCTGATCAATGAAGAAATAGTTTGAAGAAGCCTAACGGCCGGATATGAGTTAAGAGCCATTTCGACACCATGGAGTTGACCGTGCCAATGATGTTGTGCCATTGGGAAATGTATTTTACTCGACTTTCCCCACTTGACTCAGGTAAAAATGTTTACCCACCTAGTTTCAGCTAGGGGCGTCCCAAGCCCGTTAAAAGAATCCATCGCACCTTTTGAACATCTGAAGGTCTGGAGATGGTGACTCACTTCAAATCACCCTGATGGAGACTTAGCGAAACTCCGTCTCGTATCAGCCACACGGTGATTTACATCATTCACCCGGACTCCAGGATTAAGAGTAGTGATGTATCAGTCACTTATGGAGATCCAAATCAAATCAAGCCAAACCAAACCATTACGTCCAGCGCACTTCTTGTGGGCCAACATGCATCTTGCTAGAGAACATGGATATTTTTCCTAAACTCTATAATCTCTAAACTCCGACCAGTTCCTGATTTACAGCTGTTTGAGTAGGGTAAGGTGAAGGCTGGATGGTCATCAGGGGCCTGTAGTCGCGAGCTGTTCATTAGAAAATCCCGTAGAATCATTGACCGATGCAAACGATACTTTACACCATGTCAGACCCCTCAGTTAGTAGAAAATGAGTACAGGAACACAGACAACTTCTATATATTGGACCTAGAGGACCCATTCTAGTGCCTCTATACCACACTTAACTTTACATGAGCACACCGCCTAAAGTTCAAAAACGAAAACAACTTTCAGGTCTACAAAGATTGTCTCCTATGTTTCCACCATGTACTTGCATTAACCTCCGGACATGAACTTGCAAATAAACTTTCATTCATTATAACTCATAGGTTAGCGTCAAATGGTCGAATAGCTAAAGGTGGTATCTCAGTGCACTTAGGGCACCGGTGCGACACTGTGGGATTCGTAGATGACTCAACGAATTTCAGAGATAAAAAAACAAATTTTCTTACGGTTTGTGCATTTTGTTGTCTTCTAAATCATACCCTTACGTATTACGCGATATGAACTTAAATATTTAAAAATTTGGCGCAAATAACAAAACACAACAGTGTCGCAGTGAACGAACCCCAAAGTGCCCCACCGGTGCCACAAGTGCAGTGAGATACCACGGGTTATATCCCTGGTAGTCCTGGCTAGACGTTATATCGTTGACAAAGGCACTTTACTCGACTATCTTAAACCCACCCAGGTGTAAAAATGGGTACCTGACTTCGGCTGTAGAGTAAAAGGTTGTGAAAGGAGAGGGATGGGCACAGCCTTCCAACACTGTGCCCTAGACACAGTGGATACAACCCACTAGTATTGTAATCCCTGGCAGAGGATTCCTTCGGTGGCGAATGAAACTCCTTCCCCAGCTTATGATACAATCTTATGCCACCGAAAGATCTGCTTGGAGATTACTAGTATTGACCCTATACCTCTAAAAGGCTATGGGACCACCTTTACCTCTTACGTAAACTTCCAGCTTCCTACAGTAATGGAAAGTGGGTCATCGATCAGGCCAAATCGTTATTTGGACCGTGTCAGTATCCACCCAGCCCACTCTCCGGAATGATTATAAGTCTTAATATCATATATATTATTAAACCAACTCCAGCAATACGGAAAAATAGATCACATTGCTCCACGAGTTGATAAGTAATATGTGATTTTCAACACGAGTAATCTTGCAGACTGCCGTTAACTAGAATGATCCCATTCTCCCAGTGCATTTCCTAGTTCCATTAGTTTCGCGTGTAACGTATGGGGTACAAGTCTCATTAAGGCCGTGCCGTGCCACTGGCTAATTAATCTACATAGTGCCGGTGTCAGCAGGTTTCACTAGGATGACGTCATACCAATGTGGACAAGACTGAGGCCACAGCAAGGACATTTTATGGATCACATCCTAAACTATGGCGTGTTATATTTCTAACAAGAGTTGTTACAGCACAGCAAATCCCACATCTGAAATGCCCCATGTTCTTCTTTGTCCAACAACTTGCCACTACTGACGTGTACAGACTTCTAATCTTATGCATTAATTTTTACAATACAGACCGTAAACATTGTAACGAGAATCGAAACGACGAAACGTCGGGTTACAACCAGCAACTTTTGTATTTTGTATTATTTGTCTTCAAGCAGTTGCCAAAGTGAACGCTTAGTATGCCTTACCAAGTTGGCAACGAAACATGGCTATCTCACTAGTGTCACTTCTGCACGTGCAGTTTATTACGATTTAGTTGTTTCCCATTTTCGGATTGTTTACTGTTGTCAACATTAGGTGAAAATCAGTGCGCGCGCTGATGTCATCCATAACACTTACTCACTGTGGCCTTATTAGAATCACCAAGGATCACAAAATAGATTGAATTCCGTCAAATATTCGATTGCAATTTCCTCTCTTTTCACTCAATATATCAAGCAATCCAGGATAGCTACAAGTCCCACTAACTGCACACATCACAGCATGAAAATCACATAATTGCACTCTGATTTATGTCTTAATCAACCCCTAACGCTAACACGACATTAGGAGCGTTGGCATGAAAGAGCCAGTCGCTATCATCGTGCCTCTGACTGATGGCTCTATAGGTTTTTCGAAGGACAGTTCTGGGAATGTCCATTCTCATCGACTAGATGAGGATGGATAATAACTATCTCTGCCAGACATCGACCTGTTTGCTGAGTCAACGCGTTTCCTGATTATAATTGCTATCTTCCCTATAAAACGTTATCTAGAATTGTGCCACAGATGCAGTCGCTGGATTGAGACGTACGTATGGTGTTGAGGTTCGAACGATTATGCGACGTGTCGTGGTTGTCAAATTTTAGACCCATTCGTGATTACAACGCGTCCTCGTTTTCGTACAAGCTCACGCAAGTTCTCGCGAGACTGTGTGCTCTCAAAGACTAAAAGTTAATGGGTTCGTAAATGGGTTAACGTTAGTACCGATATCTTTTTTATGTCCACCTTCTACCTTTGTTCTCCCTCTACTTCTTCTTCTCTAGTCAATGACCGTGACTAGACGGCTGTCACCGTGGTTACTGGTGAAGTAACAGACACCCAGTGAAGCTCGATTGCAAAATTTATCAAGTAGCAGGACAAAGCTGGTGGGGCTGGTTACCACATATATGGATGCGTTTTAGTAATAATGAAAAGAGTAGTCGTCTGTTAGGCCAGACCATGTCAATGTAAATGTTATGCATTTGCTTGCAAATGTTCTAGTTTCTGATAGGTTCTGAAAAAGATATTTTGGACATGTTGTATTTTCAGGCAGTTCCTCTGTATGGGGGAGGATGTGGCACGCGATGACGGCGTACGACGAGTTTCCTTACTCACCTTTCAACGGGATTGAAATCGTCAAGAGGGGGCAGTTCGTGTTTATACAGGTTGGGCTTTCAGTCACTTGCACACTAGACCTTACTGTATGCTTGCTAACTTAAGGTGGTATCTCACAGCACTTGGGGCACCGGTGCGGCACTGCGGGGTTTGTTCACTGTGGAACTGTTGTGTTATTTTCGCCGATTTTTTTATAATTTATATATTGCGTAATACGTAAAGTTATGGCTTAGAAGACAACAAAATGCACAAAACGTAAGAAAATTCTTTATTTATCTCTGAAATTCGTTATCTTTCGAATCCCGCAGTGCCACACCAGTGCCCCAAGTGCCCCGGCCGGTATAAATGGTACACTACATAGTTACGGTATATGCAGATAACTGCATGTAATCCTATGGGATAAAAGACAGGAAAACGCTGTCATTATCTCAAGAATCGAAACTTCAAAGCATCAAACGTACCCTCAACTGACAGCCTGTTCTTTCAACTTTCTTCAAACGCATTTCTAAGAAATTCTATAGCGCTAGTCTGCAAATACCCCCACCCCTCAGAGCCCTTGGATTGGTCCTGTAGGTCCAATTAGCGACGTGGCGAAGGTTCGACTATCTCATGGGGGTGCGCAAAAAGAAATTCAACAAGACTAAGTTTAAAGTCTTTGCAACAACTAATTGCCCAGATTTCAAGTAATATCCAGCGTCTGGGTATACAAGAGCTAACTGTGACGTCACTGGATACTGTACTAAAACGCTAACTCAACGGGAAGAAACCTATTGCGTCACACACTTACGTCTGTGCATTTATAGACTTATGACGGCATAATCGATTTATTTTCACACGTTAAAAGTAATTTACCACACACAAAAAGAAACCAAAGAGATCGCGTGCCCTGATGACCTTTTATAGTTTTTCCCCAAATTAGTTAGAATCTAATAAATTTTGCCTTTTGTCAGCCTTGCAGTGATATGTTTAAAACATGATGAGGATGAATCGTGACGCCTATGCTAGACATAATGATATAATGTTTTTCCAACATGATCTGGCAACTACCCAATGGATCATATATCTTCCAACATTCAGACGCATAGTTTATAGATATTAGTCCCTTGATGCAAAATTTTGCCATGAATCATGACACAAAACATCGATAAGCACCTGTTGGCAGGTGGAAAATCATTCAAATGAGACTCACAGATTGTAAAATATGTTTTTGTTCTAATGTATCATTCCTTCGAAGGATTTTAAGCCTCTGTAAAATAAAGTGTGGGTGCTGCAGACGGCATCAGGACTGTACCAATCTGATGTTAGAGTTTTTCTTTTCTTTTCTTTTCTCTATAACTCTGTCCATAGGAAACCCCATTCTTGGAATATGTCATCAAGAAAGACCCGCAGTGCGAGCTGATGATGTTGGGAAAACCGTTTTTGTACAAGGGGTACGGATTCCCGGTCAGAAGAGGAGACAACTATCTGAAAGACATATCAGTAGAGTAAGTATATATTTATCGCTAGTCAAGTTTGGGAAGATATAGCATATGGTGCATATGGCGACGCCCCTCTTCGCCTTTTTACCATTGGGCCACACAGCTATCCAAGCAGAGGGGCTAGTCGACATACAATATTACGTTTCCCTCGTTCATCTTCATCTGTACTTACAGTGTGACACGAGCATTTCTTGAAATCTACGAGTAAGTGACATATATACATTCTCTTGCCTGTAATTGATTATGTTTACCCTCACGGAAGCTAAACATGTTGTTTTTTGCTCTGTTTCTTCTCCTTTCTCTTCTGCCGTTGACCAATGACCTGGTCTAAACGGCTGTCGCCATGGTTACTGGAGGTGTAGCATTGGTGATTATCTAATGTAGTGAGTGGCAGGACAAAGCTGGAGGAGCTGGTCACCATGTATACATGATAGAGAGAGAGACAGACAGACAGACAGAGAGAGAGAGAGACCATGTGAACAATATTATTTTTTGTGAATTTAGCATTGGCTTAATAATCTTTGTTGTAATTGATAGGATACTGAAGATGCAAGAGTCAGGACTTATTGACCAAATCAAAACAAAATGGTGGAACAAAGATGGCTGCCCCCTTGATGGAGAGATTGCAAATGTCAACGAAGTCACAGCACTGGGCATAGAGACGTTTCTAGGCGTGTTCTACGTGTTGCTAGGGGCGTCTGCACTAGCCCTCCTTGTGACTATTGGTCAAATCATACACAAGAAACTCACCAAGAAAAAAAGACCGAGAATGATCAAGGTAAGTCAATAGTTTATCAGTTTTTTTATCAGCAAGTTACATGTTAAAGTCACATTCGCTGGCCTTCCCCATCCCTACAAAATATTACAATGATCCCATCTCTTACAGTAACATTAACACAATCGGAAAGTCGGACCTGTCCGAACCTGTCAATTTGCATTAGATTCCTGCATTTATGAAGCGTTCTGATTTCAGTTCGACCGAAGTGTCATTCCTCTCGTTCTTTTCTTTCTGACCATCATTCTTTTCTTCCTCAGTTAACCATGATCCTCACTGAGATATGAGGATGATGAAAATAAGATAGGGATTAACATATTTTGCAAACCATGTGTGTTGTGCATTTCTGTGTTATGTATATAGTATTGTGTGTTCTCTGTTCATATCTATAGCTAGAGGAGCTGCAGTCAGCCTCTACTGTCAGGCTTACGTGACCCGAGCCAAATTTCTTTCTGTAGCCGTCATCCCCACCTCCTGGCAAAAGATGCTGCTGCAGCCAATGGCAGTAGCGGCACAGCACCACACATAAGCGCCACCTATCGGATAAGAAAGGAACTGAAGGCCTGCAGCAGTCCACTTTTGCTGCGCGCCATTCTATTTATTAAATTGACAGCAGTGCAGTGGGAGTCCTTCGATTCTTATATAGTCCATGAATATCATTTTTGTTTGTGTGTTGTTAATAAAAGTAAACAATCCACATGGGTGTAAATTGCTCTTTTTATGTACAAAAGCAAAGAGGGTCTTTTTATTTGTACAGCTCTTTTCTAGCATCTCTGTACCTATAGCTAGCCTGGATGGTACTTTTATAACAGATGGTGTTATCTTAATATGTTCCTCCATTGAAGACATAGAGATGATAGAGTTTTACACTTTAAAGTGTTATCAAAAGGCATGGTGTAGTGAGACTTACAGGTAAATGGCCTTTCATGTATTTTGTAAATAATGCTGCATGCCATTGTAAAGAATATCCTGTAAGGAATTGTGCCCTATGATTAGTAACTACATATCAGGTATGAGATTGTAACATTAGACTACTCTTCATGTTTAAAAGGAGAGATAACCATTGTTTTAATTTTGTTTCAATGTACAACCCTTTGCTGTGTACTTTTATCATCTACTTAATTCAATGAAGAGATCTCAGTTTAAACCTTGGTGCTGCCAACCTTTCTCGAAATACCTCCTATTGATAATCCGTGCTGGCATATCTTTCCCCATTGCTTAAACCATTTTCAAATTCCAACTTCAGTTTATACGTTGTTCATTACACTAATCGTATTCCTCCAAGTGCTTAAGTCGAATATGGATAATTCTGTTTATTTGAGGGCATGCAGATCATGAGAATCAGTGATATTGTTTTGCAATCCAAGTGAACACTCAATGAAAATTGGAGGCCAGGTGGCGACTATAGACAGCATTCTAAATGCCCTTTTCAATGGAAAGAAATACTTTAGGGACAACAATGTCCAGGTCAATTAGTGATAAATATGCGTATCAGATTCTACATGTACCCCAGTATTTCTGATGGATCAAAACTGGAATACACTTCTTAAAACATTTTGAAGACAAACACACCCATATATCAACTTTGTCACAACGTTGAGTACCTACCCCTACTACGCTGAGTCACTACCCTTAAAACAAAATAAGAATTAACAAGTGGTAATACATGTATGTTCGAAATGCAGCGTTATGCCTCTAGCTAAAACAGCAAGTGACAACATATGTCTAGTTCAGAATCACAATGGCATCACCTTCGTTTGTTAGGTGACTACAAGTTGTCAAAACTAGACCAAGCCTTACAGTTTTCATGATAATTCAAAAGACTTTGATGGTGGGCAGAATCACAGTCTGTTTCTAAATATAATACTCATGGATTTTATTCGTAATGTTAAATGTTCATTCTAGTAACGCTGAAGAAGAGTGGTAGATGCCACTCGAAACGTCTAGAAGTAAATCTCCGTTTTTCTCCAGTTGTAGAGATTGAATTGTATTTGAATATTGTTTGCCTGGATGTCAAACCTTCATAAGCGTAAGAAAGTAGTGTCCATGTAAATACCTAGAGTGTGATATTTGTACATGTACTACTTTTACATTTCTACTTACTTCTAATGTACATAACGTTAGCCACTGACATAAGATATAATAGACCTGGAAATATGGTAGGGGTAGGAGGAAATGTGAAGGAAATACAGGAAACTTTAGACATGTAACGTTATTACATTTCTGTATTTTAGAAACATCCATAGCCTGTTGTCCATACTATTGTAGCTATCCTATGATCACTTCCCCGCCAAGTAGTCTGGTACCCTTCCTTGTATAAACCAACATGCTCTACATTCTCCAACTATCGAAGTAAAACATGTACATACTAGTTTACACCACTCATTGTAGTCACCGATTGTAGTTCTGCTTTTATCACCTTGCCCTGCAGCTGTAACTATATGCAGCTGTAAGAGCAACAATAAAGGTGTCTCATGCACTTATGTTCACTCTGTGGGCACTTTGGTACTAGACTACTTTGGCAAAGAAGCAATAAGAGGAAACATCCGATGAAGATGGATATCAGCCCCACCCCACTAAACCCCACCCCCCTCCCCTAAAAAAAAAGAAACGTGCACAAACACCCTCTCTCCCTCACGCCTGCAAGAGAACATTGTGTCCAGGTTGTACAAAATTCCTCAAGACTAGGCCTTACTTTTTATACCGTATGTGCTTGAAGGGTAAATCAGAGCTGAATATGTAAAATCCACCCACTTACATTGTATGTAACAACGAACGTTAAATGTAAAAGTGAAAACAATAAAGTTAGTAGAAAAATCACTTGCCGTGTGTGCCTTTTGACTTGTCTCTACTTCATACTGATATTTTTAATAATTTTTTTTGTCATTTTGCTGTATCAGCCATATATAATTGTAACTTTGATAGATTGTATTATAGGCGTCTGATGAACTTCTATCTGTCAAGACTAAGAGCATACCTAGTCCCTGTTCATGTAAAGTGGTTTAGTTACAGACAAAGACCTGAACAGTTCGAATGTAAGGCTGCTGTTAGTCAACAGTGTTCACGTTTCTTTCTCATAAAAAAAAAGAGGCGTGTGTGTCACAGTGTGTGTGTGTGCGTGCGTGTGTGCTTGCGTGCGTGTGTGTACGTTTTAGAAAGCTGTCTGTCTGGGCAGTTTTCAGGGGTGCCTAAGCATTTGCACGAACCCTAGGCCTATGAGATTCGTAGAAACATAATGTGACACGCACGAATCACTATGCGCGAAAACGCATGACCATTATGAAAATCACAAGAATCACTATGCGAAAACGTACGAACCTTGTGTGATTTGCACGAACCTTATGCGAATGACGTGATGTCACGTGACCCGGCGGCGGTTAACCGGTTTCACATAAGGTTCGTGCAAATCACATAACGTTCGTGTGTGTCACATAGTGATTCGTGCGAATCACATAGGGTTCGTACGTTTTCGCATAGTGATTCGTGTGATTTTCATAAGGTTCGTGCGTTTTCACATAGTGATTCGTATGCATCACATAATGTTCCTACGAATCTCATAGGGTTCGTGCAAATGCTTAGGCACCCCTGGTTTTAGAGCACTGCAATCGCTTTTTTATAGTCTGCTTGGAGATAATTTTGATACCACGTTCCTGCATTATCCAGGTAATTAACTTTGCACTGCAATTAGGTACCACAACAATGTATTCAATGGTTGTACGGCTAACCGCCTCTGGCCAGTTTCATCACACTCGGAGACTAAGAAGCGTCATTATCAGGTAATGTCCATATATATGGTGTCCAGTTAAACCACTATCGTACCACAGTATGTATTGTAGTATTTGAAATACCTTCCGCAAAATGTGTTATATATCTTCGAGCTGGATAGTTTTGGTGTATATTCAAGTAACGATGTCGGCAGAAGAAACATAACTTTACCGTTAAATACAAAGTATGCAAAGCACATCTACACTGAGTAGCCATTTACATGTATGCACACACTAACTCGAGGGTCTGCATGTCCCCTTTCCGTAAGGCGAAGCTAGGTTGACTTTTTTATTTCCAGATACTTGTACTGAAAGCCGTCTTATTCACGTAATTCGAAGCGAAGCGACCAAATTTTGTGTAATTATATTCATCGATTTTAGAGTAATAGGTGATAGAGGTTCTTCTGAATTCAGCGTAAAGCTTCGTCTGTATCCCCTTGTAGACCCTCTACAAGGATTTACTCACTCACTCTACCTTTTAATTGTAAACTCTTATTATTTACGGTAACTGAACAGTATTTGTAGCTAAAATGGAGTATTTTCAGTTGTTAGGTCAAAAATACTCTTCACACAGCCTGGAATAGGAGATACCACTCTCACTATGCGTACATGCCATTATCATGCAAACATACCAGAGCAACACACGGGTCATTTCAGATAATAGACCCTCATTTTGTAACTCCGCCCCCATTCGGACAACCCATTACACGCCGAAGTCAACGGGACAATTGTGTTTCAGTGGTAGATAAGGTACTGTATTTCTGACATTAGCTTTTTCACACACCCTCTATTGTAACGCAACACTGTAGTTGACGTAGCCAGCTTGACGGCTCTAATTTGAGGATACAGAATTTAGAAAATAGTTTGCCCTACTTTTGGGGTCGAATTACCCATACCTGAGTGATTGTGTTGACATCTGGGCTTCTTGGAAAGACTGGAAGAGCAGCTGTTTTACTTAAGTATAGCCAATCACTTCTTATGAAACCTGGAGTCGACACGATTTCAACAAACAGGTGTCAGAAAAGCAGGTAAGACTTTTTCGACCATCGCTTCTTCATAACACGGCACTTTATTCACACATATCTCTCCGGCGTTTTGCCATCAGCATTGAAACATATGTCACGATGTTGGTAACATGTAATCAAATTTTGACTGCAATAGAACATAACACAGTGGGATGAGGAAATGTTTCTTCGTCATAAATGCCTAATAGAGGGACACGAAGTCTCTTGAAGGAAAAGTATGACTTTGTTTTTAGTGCGTGTGATAACGTGTGTATGTGTGTGTGTGTGTGTGCGTGTGTGTGTGTGTGTGTGTGTGTGTGTGTGTGTGTGTGTGTCTGTCTGTCTGTCTGTCTGTCTGTCTCTGTGTGTGTTTCCGGATATTTGTGGTAAGCATAACTTAGGAACCTCTGGATATATTGTGGTGTATTTGGTATGTCTGTAGGCGTTGATAAGACAAAGGTCGAGGTCGATGCTGGGGCTTCCTGGTGGCTTTCCTTTGTACTGCAGTGGAGCTTCCAGGTTTTTGTATCTAGCCATGCTAGGGTTTGACTTCTTGGTGGCAGATAGCTTTTCTCGTCGAGAAAAAATACTGCAGATTTGGGCTTGTTAGGGTCTATAATGTGATTCTTCTGTTAATTTCATTGTTGCTCATGCTTACTAGATACTCGTAGCAGACTTTTAGCCGAAAATAGGAATCAAGCAATCTTTTTTTTTGCAAGTCAGAATGCAGACTCTGGTTTCAGTACAATGCTACCGTTCAGAAGATGTGTGTGCTGCTTTACTCGTAGATGACTTCAAATCTAGTAATTGTGTTGCCATTACCAATTGCTCTCACGAAAGATTTTCCTTCACAACCGACAAAATGCCAGTAAAGATTTCGTGATGAACAGAAGTTTACATATTTTACATTGTATCTCCTACTTACATTCATAGAGGTTACATTTACAAGAATAGATGCATTGTATATGCTCGTTCTAGTACGCATGCGCGTCGACAGGAATTGTGGGCAATATGCCAAAGTTGAAGGCTCCTACTTGTAAACAGTTATCGTCTTATCATTGGTGTCTATTGTTTGTGTGTATGAAACTGTGTGTGTATGACTGTGTGAACGACTATATGTGTGCATTTATGTGTGTGTATGTGTGTGTTTTTAATTACCCCAAAACATGTATGCTCTAATAGATACGAACAATTAGTTAATATCAAGATGTTTAAACTTAGGCTTAAATTAACTTTGATCATAATACACATGGAAAAATAGTTACATTATAGTTAAGTTGTATGTGCAAATTGCTTATCTTTTTTTAGAAAAAATATTGGGCACTAATCAAAAAGTCATAGTCAATTTTAGATGCTTATCTATCAATATTCAAGACAACTACTGCAATAGCACTTCTTAATGAAATGAATAAAGACCAAAGTTTTGCCCCTCTGGGCTAAATATTCGTGCATGTCACATCATATGAACAGAAAACAATGGAAAGTCAAAATGCCAATCTAGCCAAAGAGAAACCCTTGAGGTGTTCACTATGAGGTCATAGCACAATGGCAGGGTCACACGTGATATTATAACACGTGTTTAGTGGCAGATAGAGCCACACCTGTGTGGTTTTCCTGCACGAGATACCCTATTGTACCCTATGGTACCCGGGTAACCTTAGGCCCCTGCGGCAGCGGTCCAACCGGTTCCGCTCCCCCATCGTCACTCTCGCTGAACGTTTGTCCCCAAACACAGGGCGTGTGGCCATCGTCTACAAACTTCTTGGTAGGACCAAACGTACCTCCTTAAAGTCGGAAACATGCGTATGGCATCTAGTGCATGAAGAGAAAAGGCTACTCAAGTAAGTAGAGTTTTGAAAAAGTTGTTATTGAATAGTTTTGATCCCATGGGAAAACTGCTTGTGAGAATTGCTGCAGGTAACAATTACTACGGTTGAGAGTTCATCTGATGTAATAAGGCCATGCTGAGTTGAGTATGTGGGTGACATCCACACACTCATCAATATTTTCTGTTCGTTCCAAAACCTTTAGCAACCATATTGTTAATCACATAAAAAAGCTGCAAAATGAACAGATATATGTCGTAGATTGCATAAAAATCGAAAACGGATGCTAGTGACGTAAAATGCTTCTTTCCTACCGTAATTTTTGTTGCCATGCGTATCTGTAAAACATAGCTGAAAAATGCATTTCTAGCGCTGAGCGAAGTCTGGACTCTAAAGTTAAAGAGGAAGACGTGGAAGAACAAATACCTTATCATGTTCTGTTCTGTTCTCTTGAGTTATTTGTTCAAACTGCCTGATTTCTTGGAGTTCATATTGAAGCCAACATTTTTTGCGAAACGTTTTTCTCGCACGCGCGCATCAGTTTTGGTGTCTTCCATATAATCACATCAGTATGGCCTAAAGGGGAGTCATTAAGGCGTACGTAACGCTTTTTGTATACCTGATTGTGCAACACTGCTCGTTGTTTTCGTTGATGCAGACTGAAAGGTAAGTTGTTTTTGTTCTCTGTAAAAATCTAGCAATGGCTAGGAAATCTATGTGGTGTCTCATAGTTACTACTAGTATGTAAAACTACTTGTGCTTTGCTGTGAATCACTGTAATCACGACTGCAAGGTAGTACGGATAGTGTAGAATAATACCACAGTAGATTGACGCCACTGTTCACTTAAATACGAATGTTACACAGCAACGTTGTAACAACGCCCGCGATACATGGACATATCTTCATCTGTATAGCCAGTGTATTAACTAACCGTCCTTCTGCGTAACACACCAGCTTCGCTTACACTGAATGACTTGTAATGCCTAAGCTGTACCGTACATGTAGTCGTAATATATATATTACTTAAAGCGATTGTGTGGTTTTGGTTGAAACTGCTACAACAATGTTGTTAGGAGATTAAGTTGATCTAGTACTGCTAGTAATTAGACTTTTAGTAGATCAGATTACCGCACTTTGTTTATGAAAACGAACTAAATCTAGGACAAATATAACTTCTGTCCGGTTGAAAAACTCATTAATAGATATCCAATGATCATATCAATAGCTTCTCTACGTACCCTTTTCTAAATGACTGTAGATAACTACTTAGTACACGATTGAGCGTTTCAACAATTACAAACGTAAACGTCGCTATCCGCCATCTTTCCACATCGGTTGTATTGGGACGGGTGCAATGGCCCGAGTCAGTAAAGTGTTTGCATTCTTCTGTTGATCCCGGCCGAATCATACCAAAGACTTTTAAAAAGGTGCATACTGCTTTCTCTGCTGAGCACTCGGTATTTGATTAAGAGTTGAAAACAAAGACCACTACCAGTGGACTACCCCCTTGCTGTATGTAGTGATTGCACAAAGATGTAGCCTGAAGTCTAACAATAAAACGGAAATAGGCGCCTCCATATGAGCCATCTGGTGGGGTAAGGACTTATTTTTACATGACGTTGAGTTTTGGGCGTCTTACTATCTAGCTCCTGCTGCTGAGGTTAGTGTTTGTTCTTATGTAGTTTAGGACTTTTGTGTGCACAGAGCAGAGTCTTACTTGATTGATGATTCGTGTCATTGCCTCCGGCAAGGAGGTTACTATTGTTTACAGCCCGGGTGGTGTAAACAGGATATCTCAAGAACTGAACAATAGATCCTTACATGTTTTGAGCCGTTATGCATTTAGGTCACGGAATAAGCGGTTAGATTGGGGCAATTTGGAAGCACATCGGAAATTCCTAAAGGTTTGGGACAGTTGCCAGATAATCTGTAAGAAGAAACCCTCCTCAACACTACTCCTCCAAGGGGCAGGGTATGTGCTTTTTGTAACAATAGCTTCAATAAAATGAAGTACATTTCGATTTAGAATGTTCGCCATACAAAGATATTCGCAAATCTCTTGTTAGTGCCCTACAACTTAACAATAAATATGCAAGCTTAACGAAGGACGAAATGTTCACGTATACTATGTCATGTAACAACTGTAATATAACAGAAAAACTCTGTAAATCTGTCTGGATATGTTTTAAGAAGAGGAAAGACACTTTGTAGATTTACATAAGATATAACGAAACCTCTCGATACTTAACTTTGGTTTTCTAACTCCATCGTGTCATGAACTCCATTGTTTCGGCATGGACGTAACTTATGTTAGGGTCACATTTCCAAACCAGAGCCCAGTCGGGCTGTTAAGGAAACGAAAAATAAACAAACACAAATCATGCCCACGACTCTCCTTTTTACCTGTATCCTTTTTCCTGTATTTGGGTGTCTTCTATGTCATATTTTTCGTTCCCGAAAGCTGCCCGGTTGGAAATGTGACCATCATATGGGCATAACAAGATGCTGACCCTCCTTTGTTCTTCTTACCAGGATAGCTACTCTCAGGTGGTAAAGGTTTAAGAAGAAGACGATAAGAAGCAGACATGAGGTTGGGTCAGGTTGTCCAGTCGTCCTGCCTGACCCCGTGTGATGTGTGCCCGGGTACGGTCTCCCCTGCCGTCAGGACCTGTATCGGCTGTGAGCTGTCCTACTGCAAGGACTGTCTGGAGAGAACACACGGAAACGACGGACTAGGTAACACATGTAACTCTACATCTTTGAAGTTTACCAAGTGCTCCTATGACGTTCTTCGGAATAAAACATCACATGCTGTAACTGTTGTGAAATCCAGCTGCCGGCATGCCATACAATGTATAGTATTAAGAACGTTAGGAAACAATTCGTATTTGAGCGTACATCAACTTGTCTTGATAATATTTACGGGCCGGACGTTTTTTGCTGTCCGTCTTGTAATTTTATGTATGTTGAATTGTGTGTGTACACACTGTTCTTGTTTTATATCTATATTTTGAAGAGAGGACTTTTCATAAGCATTCTGATTTTGCGAAATCCTCAATAGATATATGGAAATACAATAGAATCTTTAGGAAAGGACCATAAAGCATCGCCATAGTCTGCTTCTTATATTCGGTCACTTTTAATCCTCAGCTCTCTCTCTCTCTCTCTCTCTCTCTCTCTCTCTCTCTCTCTCTCTCTCTCTCTCTCTCTCTCTCTCTGTGACTGTCATATCAATAATTGTTTTCTGACTTACAACTAACGTAACATTGACGTAACGTAACGTAACATCGAAGTGGCCTTGTCTAACCTAGTCAACTCGTTTAACCAATGACAGGCCATTGCTTGGTGAAACCAGACGACCATGTGGAGTCGGAGATGCCGCGGTGCAGACAGCACGGCCAGCTGGTGGAGCTGTTCTGTCAGACGGACGGCGTCCCCGTCTGTCTGGAGTGTTTACAAACCGGCAGGCACAAAGGTCACAGCGCCACATCTATGGAAGACTGGGCCAATGACGAACAGGTAAAAAAAAACTACTGACATATATCGTACGACTTGTTTTTATCTAGGAATTCTGTATCTCTGTTATATACTTTGTCTGACCCTTGCCTCTTCCCTCATGACCTTATTGCAAAGCGGCCTGCAGGTCAATTTGGGCTTCAAGTTCATGGATGACAAAGGTTCAAACAAACAAACAAAGAAACAGACATGGCTCCTGTGTAATACAATACGTCGCTGCCAGGGGCTGATAGGGCCTATTGTCCGAGAGCTTGTGGTCGTTAACTTGTCACTGTCCAGAGGGAACCATTCCAAGAACTACCAATAGGAGCTCAGAATCAGAATTTCGGTAATATCGGTCCAATAGGAGCACAGATTCTCTGTCACTATGGAAAGCACACAGCCTCCAAGACAATAGTAACAGTTCTCTGTCTGACAATGATTGTTTCATGTTAGCACATATGCATACATCAATAGAATCAGGATGTTCTCAATTCCCCTGACTTAGAGGTGTGTCTTGACAAGCTTCTAGGGGCCTGACTAGTAGAAGAGCTACAGAAAGTGATTTATCAGGATTTGTGCTCATATCACAACCACGAAAACACTTACCTGGTCGCATTTTTGCTGACTCCTGAATAATACTTGGATACTTTAAAACTTATTCATTTATAAACTTAAGAGACTAAAACACTAAACAGTTTTTCTTACTCTGAACTCTATTCATGAAAACAAACAAGATAACAAGATCAACGTCCTTGAAGAGATCGTTGGAGGTTCAGTGACCTCATTAACATTTGGCACTTATGACGTCACAAACATATTTGCCAGTGGACATCAATGACAGCGGCATCACCAACCATGATAGATAAAACGTGTCTATCAGTAGAAATACGAAAAGATATGGAAATCCGAACATAGTGTGCTCGAGGTTTTCTGGATGGGGAGTCCGGAGTTGGAGAAGTAGAGAGAAAGGCGACCTCAATTGGCAGTTGGCTCTTCCAACAATCGTCAGTGACCCGTGATAATGATACAGCTCAGTCGGTCAATGCCCTTACTACTCTCTGAGCACCCTTAGGCACAATAACTCAATTCGTCAACAAAGAAAAACTCAACCTGAGTTCCGAACCATGCTGTCCACTGGTTACTGATCGTTTTATCGAACCAGTTTGACGACCCAGAAAACCATGCTTACTTGGCTTCTATATTCTACATGGGCCATTTCGATATTTCG
>NC_049981.1:11608867-11695875 GCF_000003815.2 Branchiostoma floridae
GCAGCCATTTCTGCCTGTACCCAAGGGATGCCAGCTCTTTTCAGATCCTCAGTGAAAGTCCTTCTCCATGTATTTTTGGGTCTGCCTCTTTTCCGTTTTCCACCTGTAGGAATCCAAGTCATGGCTGTCTTTGAATACCTATGGTTCGGTAGGCGCAGGATGTGCCCTGCCAGCTGCATCCTCTTTCCCTGTGATGATTTTACTAAGGGTTGGGAGTTGGCCCTTCTGAGTATTTCCTCGTTGGTGATGTGCTCTTGCCATCTCACTTTTAGGATCTTCCTCAAGTTCCTCTGGTGGAACACATCTAACTTCTTGTTCAGTCTAGCTGAAGACTTCCATGTCTCACTGGCATATACTGCTGTGGGCAGGACTATACTGTTGTACAGGCGGAGCTTTGTATCCAGATCGATGGTGCTGGTTGACCAAACCTTGCGCATCCTCCGGAATACCGCAGCCGCCTTTCCGATTCTGCAGTTGATATCCGGCTCTACGTCACCACTGTTGCTGACCACACTGCCAAGGTAGGTGAACTGGTCCACTATCTCAACCTGGTTGTTGTTGACGCTGATGTTCAGTGGTGGATGGTTGATGTTAAGTACCACTTCCATTGCCTTGGTTTTCTCTGTGCTCACCCGCAGTCCAACCTTCCCAGAGAACTGTTCCAGTTTTGTTGTCAGGTTTTGTAAGTCCTGGTTGGTCTCAGACAGTAGGGCTAGGTCATCTGCAAAGTCAAGGTCTGCTAGTCTCTCCTCTCCGTTCCATCTCACCCCCTCTCTACCATCTTCTGTAGTCTTCTTCAAGACAAAGTCGATGGTCAGCAGAAACAGGAACGGGGAAAGGATGCATCCTTGTCTGACGCCCGTGACAATGTCAAAGAAATCTGTTGTTCCTCCCTCTGTCCTGACACAACATCTTGAGTTTGCGTAAAGGCTCTTAAATATATTAACGAACTGTTTTGGTATACCATATGAACGAGCAATATTCCAGAGAGATGTTCTATGAATACTGTCAAATGCCTTTTTAAAGTCTATGAAGTTCAGCACTAGTGGTGTTTGGTATTCAAGACATTGTTCAACAATGTTACGGAGTGTGAAGATTTGTTCTGTGCACGAGCGGTTACTGCGAAACCCCGCTTGCTCCTCTCGCAGTTTGCAATCCACAGCTTTCTTCAACCTTCTCAGAAGCACTGCACAGAACACTTTTCCCGGGATCGACAGAAGAGTGATGCCCCGCCAGTTGTTGCAGTCCGAGAGGTTCCCTTTCTTGGGGAGTTTTACTATGACACCATCTTGCCAATCCCTGGGGACCTGCTCATCCTGCCAGCAACGGTTCATCAGCCTGTTTAGCATCTCCACTGTCATTGACACGAGCATAAATCGATTTTCAACATGTTTCTGTCAGCCAGAAATGATAGATGCTGAATTGTAATTACCAGGTGCACTTGATTAATTGTAAATCGTGATGTTCTGTCTCTTATTTGTGAAGTAACATGATTATATCAGCCAGTAGTTTTTCATTGTTACACACCATATGGCCTCTTGACATATCATTGCAATTGCCCCAGATCTTCGTTGAGTTGAGCAGGACCCAATTCGTCTAAAGGACGCTAAAATACCCATCGACCAGCAATTGAATTAGCTATATCTGTTGGATAAAGGCGAATATCCAAGTAAAGATGTAGTATGGGGTATATTTAGCATAATATACTAGGATTTCCAACTATTCTTTTTAGTTTACTTCAACAATGAACATAGCTACTTCTAACGAATGGCATATGTGCGGGCATACAATGGATCAAAGCAAACACTACATCCTCAAATAACATGTTTGCACACCCAACTCATTCCAGTGGCTCCAACATAGTCCTCTGGTGCAATTCCGATAGCCTGGGTGTGTAATTACTTTCGATTACACCTGGTCAATGGGCCAATTATTTGCTTTCTGAGAAAGAATGGTGCTTTGTAGAATACCAGCGCACATGTACAGTGTGGGATAATAACATCTTGTTCTTTCACATGTCTTCAGAAGCGCCACGATGCCAGGGCAGTTCGCAAACGAGCACGCCACGAATCGGACTCAGCAGTTGGGGACGAGATAGATGACTCGACCAACACCATAGGAAGCGTCAACGAAGTCTTAACATACGCTCCGAGTGGGCACCCAAGGGATAGAGTCCATGTGCTATCTACAGGAAAAGTTCAGGCATCGGTGCCTCGTGAGAGTAACAGAGTACTAGACACAAACAGGTCTGTACTCAGCGACAGGTCTGTACCCAACGTAAGGCCTGTACCCAACGACAGGTCTGTACCTAATAACAGACCTGTACCCAAGGAAAGGCCTGTATTCAAGGACAGACCTGTTTCAAATGACAGGCCTATGCTCAACGACAATCCTGTACCTAGAGACAGACATGAACCAAACGACAGACCTGTATCCATCGACAGACCTGCACCCGACGACATCAGCACTATCAGAGCAAGGGATCATCTTCCAAGAGAAGGACGGCTGGTTGGATGGAAGTGTAATCCAAGCAGAGGTGAGGTACCAGTTGACCATACAAGAACAGCTGGGGAAACAGTTCAGCCGATCGTAGGAAGCTTTAGAGAAGCAACGACGCATGAAACTGCTAAACAACATGTTGGAAGGGAACGCCAACAACCCGCAAGGGGCTGTTTGAGCACAGGTCAAGTACTAACACACCCTATAGGCGGCGTAAAACAGGTTGTTAACCCGCCGGTGCATAACAGATTCGACAATGCAACATACGATCGTTTCTATCAGCCCCAAGAGAAGAGGATAGTCGAAGCTTCCAGTAGTGTTTCAGCAAGTTCAGGCGGGCCTTACTACATAAGCTGTAGGGAAGAAGTGGTTGGACCCGTAGAGTTTAGCAAAGTCGAACCCAGTTCACTTGAAGACGCCGTTGCCGACTATCTCCAACAAAAGCACGCCATAGAGCAAGATCCAACAATAAGGGGGTGTCATCAGAACACGGATAAAGGGCCATCCGGTGTTGATAGTGTGTACGTAAGTCACGCGAGGTTAGTCCTGAACAACATCAAAAGTTCTCAGAACGTGGGCACAGGTGCGGAGCATTCCCTGAAGCATCCGAAAAATGAAGAGCAGCGATTCACAACAAGACACCAGACTACAGGGGAAAGCTTAGTGGATAAAGAAGCAGGCTTTTCTCCTGACACGACGCCAAAGCCATTGGAGCTGTTTGAGCACAGAAGGGTCAGTATCAGTAGGGGTCTAAAATTGCCCGAAGAGGACTTGAGTACTCGTGGTAACTTCGCGCCAACAGAAAGACAGCAGCAAGGATACAGACTCAGAAACAGAGAGCAAGCCAACAAAGACGTTCAACAGGCCGTGCAAGACATGTTTACAAAGTACATGGTGACAGGGCATGGGTTAGCTACCACTGGACAGCACCAGCTGTCTCCGGACCATTCTAGTAGTAGCGGCACTATTGCAACAAACAACAAAAGATCCCAAGCCATATTTCGTCCGGCACGTAAGCTGCTCGGGATGAATGCAGACACAAAGGCCACAAGGATCGCTCGTGCTGTGAACCTTGCAAATAAACCAGATTTAGGGTTGAAGTCTGAAAGCTTCGAGGAGGGCAGACCTGTACCACAGCACAAAACCACGAGCGGACTTGGAGTTCAATCTTGGACTGCGACCAAAGATTTTTCAGCACGTTCAACACAAGAGGTACCGGGGACTCTTAATACAGCACTTGGTCAGAAGTATGCACTGAAAGCCAATACGACTGAAGAGGACATGCAGACATCGCAGTCCCAAAACAAAGTTCGGTCGCACACAGGTGGGGGCAAACCCATTGGAACGGAACCACATTCGGAGGGTCAATGCTCGTCAACACAGCAAGATGCAAATTCTGCCACCCTCACTTCGTCAAAGGTCGCGTCAGGTGAACAGAACAGGTTGGGTGATTCTTCAGGCACCCACGTGCGAGTAAACACGCACACCTCAGGAGTGTCACCAGCAGGTTCACAACTACCGAAGTCTGAGGATCAGTCGAAGGTGTTGGAGAAAACTGGAGGAATGGGACAAGAGATGAACGCAGGGCCCTTCAAGGCTGGGTTACGGCTACGGCTCTCGGGCAGAAGAGGCAAGCCGAGCTCCAGAGATGTCCCCACTCGTCCCATGAGCGTGAACATGGCGATGTCACTACAGGATACAGCATCGGCAAAACCTAAGCGACAAGTAAGTAGCATTTGTATAAAGCTTCAAGATAGACTTCTTGTCATTTTGGATGGTCTACTTTTGCTGGAATTGTAGGATGTGAACGGGTTAGTAAAATGGCAAACGTCCTATGTCTATCAGGGGTCTTACGGGCAGTGGATCCACTGTGTCTAGTGCACGGCATAGGATGACCTTCCCTCTCTTCCACCATGTGCGACTTCAGTTGTACTTGAAGGGAGTCTTGTTAAATGCGAGTCTTTGATACAGTGGTTTCGAACCCGCGACCTCTAGATCCCGTGTTCACTGACCATTCGGCTACCGACGACATTTTCATTCTGATTGACGGAGTTGGAAGGTTAATTCTTCAACTTGAACAAATTGAAAAAAAAACGTAGCTTTTTTCTTTGCAAACTTGTAGAATAATAACTGTACACGTGATGCGTATTGCCTGAAGCCAAACGTGTTCAACTCAATTCAATGTGAATAACAATGTACTTGGTGTCAGCAGTGTCAGCAAACTAGTTGCTTATCACGTTTAACTTCTTCACCTTTTCGTTATTATGATCCGTGTGCGTTTGGCGTACTGTCTTTAATCTTTGCCATTCAGAAGACAAACTGATAGTAAGTTAGGCCACAAGTATCAGAAAAGGGGAAATTTGGCAGTTGGGTGAAGATATAGCAGAATGTGGGGGAGGGGGAGAGGCACATGCCGGGTGAAGGGGATGGGACGGAAGTCCGCCTCCGAGGATTCAACTTTCAAATATTTCTCTCTAAATATGTACTATATCTTTGCAATATTTACATTCCCCCTGAATCTTTCCCCAAATCTTCCCTAATTGACCCATTCGATTCATTATCCAGCGACATTTACAAGTTTTCAAATTTAGGTGATATAGTTATTTTAGGAGATTTAAATGCCAGAACTGGACTATTTACAGAAACCTATTTCAATTCCGATTTCCCTGATGTACATAGGGCAGACTTGCTCGTTAATTTCAAAAATAGAAACAATAGGGATGTGAAAGTTAACAATTACGGCAGACGTCTGATTGACTTGTGCTCTTCAGCAGATTTGACGATCTTGAATGGAAGGGTTGCTGGGGACTTAAAAGGAGATTTTACTTGTTACCATTATAATGGGTCTAGTGTTGTTGATTATTGTATAACCCAGCGGTCAATGCTTTCTGATGTCCAATATGTTAATGTTAGTCCATTATCACAATTTTCCGATCATTGTCACATTTCATTTTCTTTGGCAACCAAGCATGCCCCTCTTATCATACAAGAGGTGAATCCAGCTAAACCAGAACCATTAACATTCATTTGGGACGAAAATTCAACTGAACTATTCTCGGCGGTTATGAATGGCACTGACACAAACTCCAAATTAAGTGACTTCTGTCAAGAAACCTTTTGTTCAGCGAAAAATGCCGTCTCACGCTTTACAGAGATTCTATTAGATATTTCAAAAAAGGCCCTAAAAGTGAGACATATAAAACGAGTTAAGAAATCTACACAAGTAAAAAAGAATAATGTTTGGTTTGATCAATGTTGCTGGTCATTGCGCCAACGACTGAAAAGACTTTCGCTAGAACTAAAAAGAAAACCATGGATTCAGGAAATTAGGATCAAATATTTCTCAACTCTAAAAGAATACAAAAGAATTATCAAACAACGTAAACGTAAATATAAGGCGGATATTTTGTCCAAATTAGAGCATATGAATGAAAAGAATCCAAAAGAATTTTGGTCTCTATTAAACTTTCTCGACAACGAAGTTAACGGGAAAACAAACAAAAATTCTACAGACCCTAATATCAACAATAATGAATGGACAGAACATTTCAAAGGATTGAATGACCTAACAAAGAACAAACACTTCAACACAGATTTCGAAACTATAATCAATGAACGGTTAGAACGGTTAGAACAGCTTAATAAAAATTCATCCACTTTGCTAGACGTTCCCTTTACAGCAAAAGAGATATTAGTTGGTATAAAACAATTAAAAACTGGAAAAGCCTGTGGCATAGATTCTATTTCAAACAACATGCTTAAACATGGATCAAATTCTAAGCAGTTTTGCCTGTCATTGGTTAATCTTTTCAACACTATCCTTACTGAAGGCACATTTCCGCCTAATTGGAACACTAGCATTCTTACTCCAATATTTAAATCTGGTGATAAGTCCAACGTTGATAATTACAGAGGAATAGCTCTCTCCAGTTGTCTGTCAAAATTGTTTACACTTTTATTAAATACTAGGTTACAAAACTTTGTAGAAAACAATAATCTATTAGCCAACACACAATTTGGCTTTGGAAAGAAGTGCCGAACCGCCGACAACGTTTTTATTCTAAAATCCCTTATTGATAAATATACACGCAAAAAGAAAGGTAAATTGTTTGTTTGTTTTGTTGACATGAAAAAGGCTTTTGATAGTGTATGGCGCGATGGGTTATTCTATAAATTATTAGATTATGGCATCAATGGGAACTTTTTCAATGTATTGAGATCTATGTATTCAAATGTTAATTACGCAGTTAGAGTAGAGAATGGCTTATCCGATTCCTTTGTTTCCACATGTGGTGTAAGACAAGGTTGTAACCTTAGTCCCATGTTATTCAACCTATTTATTAATGACTTGCCGCAATGCTTTGATCGTGACAAATGTGATGCCGCTAATTTAACTTCTAAATCCATCAATTGTTTGTCTTGGGCAGACGATCTTGCTTTGATTTCATTATCTAAGCATGGACTCCAACAGTGCATCAATACTCTGGAAACATATTGTAATACTTGGAAACTTTCTGTCAATGTGTCTAAAACAAAAATTATTATTTTCTCTAAAGGTGCTACAAAGAAGATGTCAAAAGAATTTTATATCTATAATAATGTAATAGACGTTACAGACAGTTACACCTACCTTGGTATACCTCTTACGTCCTCAGGTAACTTTAAAACGGCCAGAAAGTTTCTAAAAACCAAAGCTATGAGAGCTATATTCAAATTAAAATCACTTTTAACATCGGAAAATATTTCAATAAAGTTAGGTAAAAGCCTTTTTGACAAATTTGTTAAACCTATCCTTTTGTATGGATCTGAGTTAACATGCTTTGACCATGCCTCCAAAACACTGAAACTTAATGTTTCAAAAAACATCCCTATGTCTTCTTCAAAGTATATTTTCTCCCTTTTGTTGAAGAAAGTTCAGATTGAGGATAGCATTCCAGTTTTTATTCGAAAGAGCACTTGTACTGATCTGACTCATACCTATGTCATTAATTTTGAAAGAAGTTCAGACAAAGACATGTTTCTGAAATATGCGTCTGGACTTAATCTAGAAAAGGATGACTTTTCTATTGATAACACACGCCTCCCAACAGTCATACCGGAATTTGACATAATTGATATACGCTTTCAAAAATTTCTACTTGGAATCCACTCCAAATCATCTAATGACGGCGTGCGAGGAGAATTAGGAACTTTTCCTATTATGATATCTGCTAAAATTCAGCTCATTAAATACTGGCACCGTTTGGTAAACTTACCTGAGGACTATCTGCTTCGCGATGCATACAATACTGTATTTACTGGTGATCATGACTGGATTAATCATGTTAAAGACATTCTCAATTACCATGGCTTTGGACATATATGGGTGAAACCTGAATTGTATAAACTAGATTACATTGCTGACCAACTTCGCTACCGTCTACAAGATACATTTATACAGGAGTGGTTTGCTCGCATAAAAAGCAATTCAAAACTGTCTTTTCTTAACAAATCGAAAAAGTGTTATGAACAAGAGACATACCTTTATGATATATATAACTTTGAAATTCGTAAAGCGATAACCCAGTTAAGAATCAGCAGTCATAAATTGAACATAGAAACAGGCAGGTATCATAATGTAGCGCCTGACCAAAGGTTTTGCCCATTCTGTCCAAAGCAAATTGAAGATGAATTTCACTTTGTCATGATGTGCAGTAGGTACAATGTTTCACGTAATGAGTTATTCACATTCCTCGAATCAAATACAACAGATTTTAAGAGACTCAATGATACAGACAGATTTGATTATATATTCAGATGTAATAACTCCCACAATGCTAAAATAGGCAAATATATAAAAGACTGCTTTGTCATAAGAAAAAATGCCGAAACTCATAATTAGCCCCACTCGATTGTAATACAATATCAATGATTTAGGCTAGCTCTTATTGTTCTAGAAATTAGGATGCCAATTATTTCATTCTATATTCATAATCTGCGTATGTACTAAGGTTGATACTTGTTCTAGTAATAAGGATGATAAGTTTGTTTCTTCTTCTTTTTTTTTGCCATACATTGTACCGTGTACGATCGTTGCGCAATAAAGTTCTTCTTATATATAAAGTAGCATGACAAGACGGGATGTGACACGCATTTGGCTGGCAAAAACCCACATTGCAAGTTATAACTTTGGTATGTAATTTAACATGTTTGCATGACTCCCTATCCACTGGAACGATAATCGTTCAGGACACTGTGTCCACGTTTGCGTTGATCCACGTTTTGTTTTGATAAATAGATTAATGAAGACATCGATGCTCTTACAAGCTAAGTACAGGTCAGAGTGATACAGCAGTTACAAGTGCAATTAGTAATATAAGAATGTGGCATCTTACAACATCTACAAAGTCTAAAGCATACTTGAGCACAGTTTCAAATTCTCGCTTTCTAACTGTTGTAAATGTAAGGGCAGATGAGATACATGTACATCTAATTGCAGAAGAAACGTGAATTTTTCTGTGCTAAATATCGAAAACTTGGTAACTTTTATCTTATGCAAAAGTGAAGAGGATATTTCATTGTACAGTTAACTCTAAAAGGACAATGGTCTTCTGTCTTGTCGAAGCTATAATATTTACAAAGTCTATGATGCAAAAGAATGCCGTTGTGTATACCCTTTTCCATGTAACATGCATTGGCATAATACCGGTCATAAGCCTTATACCGGTCGATTAGAAATAGTGGAACTTAAAGAGATCTACACATGCAACAATAGTTATTTCTGAGGTATGCACACTTCAGACATCTAGGTGTCCAATACATGATTTACAAAGCATCGATAACAATGCATTCGAAGATAACAAGGCCAAAAGTTTTCAGGTCATTTTCGGGGCAGGCGAGCTCGTCGTGGGACAAACACACTGTCACGTTCATCGCCAGATTTGTAGATAATAATCACATGTGCTCACGGCACAAGACGAGCATGATTCAACAGCAATCTTGAATTTCTTTTGGTGACCTACAACTCGTGTAAAAGTGTGAGGAACCGTTGCATAATAGCCCGGATCTACGGCTGAATGGGTCAAATTGAACGTACGCCGCCATTTTCCCGCCATTTTTAATGCTACGGCCAGCAGTAAAGTTTTACGTCATAGCGGTTGTGACGGACCAAAATTAAATGAAAATTCTTGTCAGTATACGCCCATTTTCTCATGACTTTTTGTATGCTCATGCAGATTTTTGTTTTGTACAACTACTAACAGGAAAGAAAGGAACAACAGAGGATGAATAAAGGTACATACATAGTTAATTGTGCCGTGTTTCGTTCGACCGGTATAGTGCACCCCCTTCCAACCACGCGCCCGTTCTCCGTGCAATTCCACGGTGTGTTCCAATTACGATATTATGTTTTTAGCAGGACCAGAGAGACAAAATAATTTACACAGAAGAAGTGGCAAAGGTAAGCTGTAACAGCAACATGTGGAGAAAATGATGCGTTGATCATTTGCCAAATTAGCATTGCTTGAGAAATTGCAGTAAACCGACCGGTATTATGCCAATGGATGTTAGAGTTTGTGTGAACTAATACGGAGTTTTGGAATGACTGTTCTAAGCAAATAAATATGTGGATCTCTTTTGTCCCATTGGAGGTGCTAACTCACATCTTTTAATAGAATGTAGTTTTTCTTGGAGCCAAAGAAATAAACGAACGGTATAATGTAAATACTGTACAAAATCCTGTTTTGGAACTCTAGGATCACCGTAATGCAGGGGCAACGTCGACTGGCAGAACAGACAGACGACAACAGGCGAAAACAGACTCTACAGCAGCTCGAAGGGGTTCGGATTCTTCCCTGGCAGTTAGAATAGCCAGAGTGCTGCCTCAGAGACGGGAAACGAGTGATGGTTCTCAGCAAGACATGGCAGGTGGGTTCTGAAATGAAAAAGAGAGGTAAAGGTCAATGATTGCTGTTTGGGCAGTGTGCCTTGGAGATGGTATTGGAAGACAAAGTCCATCCCTCTCCTTCCACCGTCTATTGCCTCTTACTTCCGTATCGAAGTCAGGGGCCCATTTACACCAAGAGGAGTGAGGAAAGTTGTCAAGGACACAAAGTATGCAGGAATCGAACCCGCGACCTCACGATTGATTAACAGTCACCTCATGCCAAACTTGCGTGCCTTTGAGTCATAAAAAATGTTCAGGCATCAGTGAAAAAAGCATAGATATTATTGTATTCGTCAACCGTGTATTTGTTAACATTGGACATGTTGTCTTGTTTTTTTTTAGCAAATATGGCGTCATGATTATGTATTTCTCTTCCCAATGCTAGCCCAATCCAGTCTCCCCAGGATTATCCCTACACTATGCGGCGTTGGCCACACCTGGATCACTCTAAGATGGACAGTTTCCGAAGTCAAAAACTACAAAGCTTATCAAGTTCAGTACCAGAAGTAAGTGTTATATATTTTCGCATGCAACCAGGCCATATTTTTCTTATGTTGTTATGGTTTCTTACTACGTAACGTTAATACTTTGAAGCTAAATAGCTGAGATTTGTAGGTACTACGTGTACGAATTGCTTACCGTTAATGACTGAATGGATATCTTATGATAATGTTTCCATTTCATACGATGATGTTAAGAAATTCCATGTTTTGCAGGCATGGCGGCCCTGTGAACGTGACACCTTTTCGGTACGGCAGTACCAGAGAAACGGTTGATAACCTGTCCCCTGGGACAACCTACACCATGCAGGTAAGTCAACATCCCAATAATGAATTGAAACAATCGGAAGTTGAATAAAGGTGACCGTCATTAGATATACACTATGTTTAGCAGGGCCTAGTTTACATAAATTATGGGAAAATGTCACAATATGCTTATTTGCTTAGATACGACTTTAATTTTTTGTTATTCGGGTCCAGAAGATGATGGTATACTTTATGCAAATAAGGACCTTATTTGCATAACAAGTGAGAACCATTTCAAATACGACAATCGGAAAAGCCAACGTCATTTTACAAAGGTATGAGATCGTAGAACTCTAGTTCAATATGCTTCCAACATGGCGACCGTGTGTGCAGTTACAGTACATGTTTTCTGCACAACAATAGAGTCCTATGTCGTCTAACAACTTAGGTTGGGGGGTAGTTATGCTGTACACGTTTCACAAATCACCTCTTTAACGTGTTGATTAGGTGTTGATAAGTGTTTTGGCCCCAGGTGATCTGTGACGAAAGGTGTAAATAGGAGAAAGGGTAAAGCAAAACAACACAATCACATTGCATCATGAAGTCATTTCGCCTAGTTTCTACCACCAGTTGCTAAGAAATGTGATCTTTTTATTGCGTGCTTACATTGTTTATGCAATAATTGGACTAGCTACCTGCTTGAACGTCTTCGGCTCAACATAAGACAGATACGACTTTCTAGCTTTAATCAGATATCTTACATACAGGTTCGTGCCTTGGACATGGAAGGACTGGTCCACTGTAGCAACAAGGTGGACATGAAGACGTCAAGTCGCCGTCTGGCCGTGCCTCCACAAGGTATGTGTCGTTAAAGAACAATGGTTCAATCGTTGTGAAGGAAATACATTTCTCGCTGGTTCATTTTTCCTTGTGTTTTTCGATGATATTCAATGGATAACAACCTGGCAAAAGAGTAGATCATTGTTTCTGCATGTTACATACAGACATGAAAGAATGTATGTCACTTATGCTATACATGTCATATCTGCTCACTAGCCCTGTTAATACAAAACCATAGCGATATGGACACACGATCGCGTTCTTAGAGGGTGGCAGCATTCTCATCTTTCTGCTTATTGCCTTCATACAACAGCTAAATCTATACAGTTAACCAAAAACGAACTATTTGTGCGTATAATGACAAATACTGACAGCATTGTACAACAAAAACTATGTGAGTTCGTATACACTTGTTTTAAGAAGAGGGAAGAGGCATGTAAACAATATTTATAGTAAAAGCATAGATCCAGAAAGAGATGTTTTGTCTATCCAATTGTTCACTTGTAACACTACTATTACTTGTAGTAGGATCTTGTCTTAAGTATTTAATGAAATACTATCGAATCACTGCATTTAGCCCATGAGGGCATGGACATGCAAATAAAGATCATATATTCACATGTTTCACATTATTAACCCACAGCAGAGACTGCTGCTAAACTCCGTCAGGCGGTCCAACAAGCCAGGCAGAATAAAGAGCAAGACACAAAGTCAAAGAAGACTTCCCGATGGGGGATCAGTCATCTGACGTCCAGTTTTAGAAGAAAGAAGAAGAAATCAGCAACCAGCGAGTCCGACACGGAAAGCAAGGCGTCTTACACGGAGTCTCCGACGAGCGGGAGACGAGAGTCAAACGTGAGAAGATCGTCCATCGATTCCCAAGACTCAGAAATCTCCACGATGTCCACAATCAGCCGAACTTCGCGGAAGTCTCAGAAGAGAGTTCACTTCAAAGAGGAGGACATCTCCAAGGCTTATGACATCCGGGAGATGCAGGCTCTGTACCCGGAACTCAGCAAGGAAGAGAAAGTCATCGGTGATAATGTTCTTTTGCCAGAGAGCACCAAACAAGTTGATGAAAGGGACCATCATACTAATGACGAAAGAAAGGCAGAGGCAGAATCAAAACAACAGGCTGATATCCAGAGACGACAGCAGGTTTCGTCTCCCGTCTTCATGAGCCTCATGGACCAGGGCGAGGAATCAGAAGCGGAAACCTTCAAGCGAGTTGCCGATAACGTCAGGGGCACACTCGGGATGTCCATCAAAAAGGTGTCCGTTGAAGTGCAAACACAGGAGGGAGGAATCTTTCGACCTGTCGTTCGCGCTCCCACCGTCAGGGGGAGTGGTGAAGACATTGTGTCATCTAAGCCGTCCGACAGGTCGGCAAGTTCGCCAGAATGGGACACTAACGTGGATTCAAACATTGCCCAGACGAGTCCAGGATTTCGAAATGTCAAACGTGAAAGGGTAAGTGAGACTTCCTTTTGATTAGCAGAAGTTTATCTATTTCAATCCGTTCCATTGCACTGTACCTTGAATACTTCTCTAGATCTGTAGTCAAACTAACGTATCGTGTTAAACTTTACCATGGCTCATAAACGACCATCAGGAACGAAAGTGCCATTTTGTGACTTTTTTAAATTGATTTTTCACATTTTTCATCAGACGTGGCAAGAGATCATTGAAGAAGACTACGACCCCAAGGAGGGCTGGAAGAACGTCCAAGTTGGTGACAAGATGCGTTTCATAGACCTGGAGGCGATCAAACCATACAGAAAGGTTCTTACACATGCAGGTGAGTGAATAGCTGTAATAACGTTAACTAGTTCCAACCAAATTGCTGTATTGAGACATAGCTATACCATCGCTATATATATGGCCTTGGAGGCTCTTGTATGGGCATGGACTCTAATCACCCAACCAGGGAATTGGCTTCACCTTGATAAGACATTTAGGCAATTCTCTGATTGGTTGTTTAGAGCTGGTACCACATCTAAAAAGTGGAAAGCTCAGCCCGGTTGAGTATAGTCACGCCAAGAAAATATTGTATAGGCGGCAGGCGAGGCTTTAAGTTGGTGAATGGATCTTGTTAATATATGTCATTTTGACAATGATGACACGTTCATTGATTGACAGTCATTGATGGTATTGTACAGGTTACTATGGAGACAAGTCCAACGCCATCGTGGTGTTCTCGTCATGCTACATGCCCAACAACAGTCTGAAAGACTACAAGTACATCATGGAAAACCTCTTCCTGTAAGTAGCAACTAGTCTATTGCCTTCTGGGCAACACAGACACTCTGATTTCTGATGAAACTTTGATCTCAATACGCATGTTCATAGTTTAACATTTCATATTTGTAAATATAAAGGATGCATTGATGAGGGTAAATATTCTGGAAAGTCAAGAAACTCCAGTGTCATTCAAAGGGGGAATAAAACAACGAATAAGTTATGTTTGAGCAAAATAATTAGTCTGTTTTTTAGTGAACGACTATATATATAACTGTATTATTCTAATATATGTCACTGTGACTTTGTCACATAGACATTATTTATTTTATGTAGCATCAACTGTTACCTTGATATTTGACATGTTATCTTTCTTCAGATACATCCTCAGCTTCCTGGACAAAATTGTTGATGAAGAATACAAGATCGTCTTCCTAAACTACACCAAGGAGAGGAGCAACCTACCCTCGGTCACGTGGCTCAAGTCCTGCTATGATCACATTGATGCAAAGTACGTGTTAAAGGATATAAACACTGAAGTCACACAAGTATGCTAAGAACCATCCCCACAGCTATGCCCCCTGCTATCTTAAAAAAAACACGTTTGTGAAAACTCACTTTTAAGTATGTGTTGCCTTCAATTTTTCAGCAGAACAAAATGATATTTTAACACAAAAGTTTATCCAGGTCATTCCACACCACCGGAGACACGTGATTGAGAATTTGACTAAAATACATTATTCATCCTCTCGTAGGTAACTTTTATAATTATTAAGTGTGTTATTATTTAGAAAACATTTTGTAACTGAATGTATTGTTTCTTTGGATGTCCCTGTCCAGGTTTAAGAAGAAATTGAAGGGTTTGTTCATCGTGCATCCCACCATGTGGCTGAAGATGCTAGTTCACGTGTCCAAACCGTTCGTCAGGTGCTGATAATTTCTTTGACATTCCAATATATTTTCAACTTTCTTCTAATCACATTTTATCTATCTCCTGGTAATATGTTTGGAACTGATTTGGGGGATATTGTCCAATAAAAACAAGAACTTCCTGGCCCTCAACTACCATTGGACCAGAGCTAAAACAAGAGTTCGTAGACCTCATATCTCCATGAAATAGTCTGATTATGTAAATGACTTCCACATTTGCATAATCTATGCTAAGTAATGTACACCTGTAAGTAACCTACGCTGGTTACAATGTTGATTGTCCAAGCATTTACCACATCGATAAATTATGGCACTTTTGCATTAATTATGCAAATTAGGGACTTATTTGCATATTAGGTATCTGATAATGTTCCACCTGCCCCAAACTACATATATTGCATGTATCTGAGTTCTGTAAAGGAAACACTGCAAATACAGATTTTCCTCATTAAATATGCAAATTAAGTGCCAGTTTGCATAATTTGCATTTCATGATGTACATCTCTGTCTAAGCTACCTACATACCAAATATCATGTAAATTTGTCATTCCCTTCTTCAGTTATCGTCCTTAGAAGATTTTGACAAAAATGCCCCTGCAGTTCCAGAGCAACCTGCTAGGGGAACCAAATATACACCAGATATCCCTTATGTCACAAGCTATCTGCCATCCAAATAACAAGACCATAGCACATCCAGTTCAAAAGATCCAAAAAATGAATTTCTGCTGCAGTACCAAGGTCACATACCAGGGGGCCCAAAATTGACCTTGACCTTTGTCTTCCCAACACCTACCCACAAACCAAATATCATCGTAATCCGTCCAGAGATTCTTGAGTTATGCTCACTACAAAATCCGGACACACAGACACACACACAGACACACACACACACACACAGACACACACACAGACACACTCAAAACTATATCTCCATTTTTCATGGAGATAACAATACTTCCAATTCTCAAAATACCATATTTATATTTCAGCCATACCATAGGTATGGTGATTATATTTCAGCCATACCATAGGTATGGTGAAATATATTGTATTCGTAATGTTTCTTTCTCCTGTCAAATCTTCAGAACACGGTATCTCCGTTAACGTTGTTCCTCAACCGAATGACTTGAAATTTGGCACAAGGGTAGAGTGGGCCAATACCCTCGGGCGTTTTTTTCATTTTTTCCATATCTGTCTCTTAAATGATTTTATTAAGGTTTTTTGGTCATCTTAAGACCAAAACTGTATATTTGGGCCCCCTGTACCCTGGTATTATAACCGAATGAGCTGAAATTTGGCACAGATGTGCATTGATAAGTCCCCCATATAGATTCAATATCAGTTTTGGTGTACAGTACAACAAAATGCTTATTTTTGCGATTTTTTGACCAATTTTTGACCAAAAAAGGACACTTTTGGCCCCTGTACCCTGGTATTACAACCAAATGAGCTGAAATTTGACAGACATGTGCCTTGATAATGCCCCCATATAAATTTAAGAACACTTTTGGTGTACAGTACAACAAAATGCTTATTTTTGCGATTTTTTGACCAATTTTTGACCAAAAAAGGACACTTTTGGCTCCTGTACCTTGGTATTGCAACCGAATGAGCTGAAATTTGACACAGATGTGCCTTGATAATCCCTTCATATAAATTCAATAACACTTTTGGTGTACAGTGCAACAAAATGCTTATTTTTGCGATTTTTGGCCAATTTTTGACCAAAAAAGGACACTTTTGGCTCCTGTACCCTGGTATTACAATTAAATGACTTGAAATTTGGTATAGATAGGCATTAGATACTTGGTAACAAGATTCAAGTAAAATTTTTGACATAAACAACTTTAAAATGATTAATTTTGGCACTTTTCTGAGGGGAAATTTGTTTTCTTTTGGCCTCCTGACGTGACCTTCCGTGACCCCGCACAGAGCCACACCTGTGCGCGTCAGCCGGAGAGTTAATTGAATCAAAGACCTAGCCAATCAGCGAAGAGGAGGCCAAAGGCTAATTAATATTCATAAGCGGGGCCTCATGATCCCGTATATAGCAGTGTTCCCGCCAAAGCCCGCCTAAGGCTCTCGCATTTTAGACTATTCAGAAGGCTTTATATTGTATCAGTTCTTAGGGGCATATCTATGATAATCGCAGCAGTCACTTAACTTCTCTTCAGGAGTTTAGCGTAACACTGTTTCAGGTAAAACCGTCAAAGGCAACTAAAAACACCCTGTACCCTGGTATGAGTAACATTTGGTATAGATAGGCATAATATAGTTGGTAAAATGATCCAAGTAAAATTTTTGGCATAAAGTACTGTAAAAGGCTTAATTACAGCACTTTTTTTAGGGGAAATTGGTTTTCTTTCGTTCTCCATGCCGTGACCTTTCGGACGTTCACCCCACAGAGCCGACATCTGCACCTGTGTCTAGCCGGCAGGAAGAGTTAATTCAATTAATGGTTCAGCCAATCAGCGAAGAGGAAAGCGAAGGCTAATTAATATTCATAAGCGGGACCACACAATACTTTAACTTGAAGACTCAGGCCGTACAGACTTCTCGCCAGGATTTTTTCAAAGCGTCGGACAGGGGTCCGGGGGCCGCCTAATGTCCCTGGCGGGGTCCAGGGGCAGGGCCACTGTGGGGGGGACCCAGGTGGGCGAAGCCCCCCGGAAGCTCTTGCATTTTAGGCTATTGAGAAGGCTTCTTTTATCAGTTTTTTTAGGGCCATATCTACGATAATCGTAGCAGTCACTTACTTCTCTTCAGCAGTTTGACTTTAAAATATTTCGGGTCAAAGCTTCAAAGACAACTAAAACCTCATAAACAACAAACTTTACTTAGCTCAACAGTATACAAAAATATTGTACGGGTTGCCATCCTTAGTTGAAGCGCTTATTTATAGGCTAGCGCTAGTATCTTCGCTGCGCCGTTAGCCGCCGTGCGACTTTTGTTGACGGTCTGATATCCCTACGTCGCCGCCTCGCTGATATTCCCACGGACATGTTTCAAAAAAAATACCCAGCAAAAAACGCTGTTCTGCGTCAAATTCTATTCTATAAAACTCAGTGTTACAGTCTAAATATTTTGTAGAAGCACCGCTGTAGGAAAGAAGGTCCAAGCAATGTAAAACATCACGTAGCATGAAGTTCGCTGTCAACTGGCACACAGCACATGACTGTTTGAAACTCTAAGTCTAATCAACAGCCGTGTTTGATTGATAGCCGGCGGTCCTATGATGAAGTCGGCGAAAGGTGCGTTAGTTAGAAAATCTGCGTTTAGTTTTGATACGTAATTATAAGTTAGACAGTGGCGAGAATGATTATTTTCTCATCAATATTTCTCTTCAGAATTATTTGAACTTAATTGTACATCTAAACAATTGGCTTACCTGTGCAATGTTTATATGATTAATGATCAGTGTACTGAAATCATGTGTAACGTATGGCTCCTAGTCAATAGATCAGCATTTTCTCTATAGTGACCACCTGTCTATAGTGGCCACATTTCCTAGTGCTGTTGTTGTTTGGCATAAACTTTGAACATTTAAATTGTAAGTAACTTTAAACTGCCAGAGTTTCAGCCCAATAAAACACTTTCAGCGCCAGGGTATGAACAGACTGACCAGACAGACGAAAATAAATCCTCGAACAAGGTTCAATCGTATCTTCCGGGTCTGGCAGGAAGTTGTTAAACTAAAATAAGAATAGGCTCGATGGTTGATTGCATACAAAGTAAAACAGTTTAACAGTTTTACAGCTTGAAGAAAACAAACGCTCCTACAGTACCTGCACCTGCTTGATAATTATTAAATCGTATGCCCTACTTGAATAAAAAAAGTTCATTGCAATAATAAATGTACCCACATCACAAGGAGCTTATACTTTTTTAAACTTACACCTAGTTATCGTACTGAAAATCGTTAATGACATTACATGAAGTCATTCAACAATTTTCAGTCATGATGAAAATTTTCTGAATGGAAGGTGTGATTATTGTCATTTTCTGAAAAATAGAAGCAAGCTCTGTTTTTACCTGGAGTCAATTCACAATACCAGTCAACTTTGGGGGATAATGTACTGTTAAGAGGATGTTCCATTTTTGCGCAGGGGTGATTTGGAACAGTCCAATGTTGCGTGGGAAGGGGTATGGCTGAAATATGCTGTATTTGCTCTTAAGCAAATGTCGGCCTTTCTAGTACACTTTAAGTTTTTACATTCTTCCAACTTGCATAGGCCCACCTCGACAAACAAATCGCACTATTACAACTAATGCCTCCGTGATTCGAACAAAAGATCAATGTATAAAGGAACAGTGAACATTACATTATATACCAGTATTTGTAGATTTTAATGCTGTATGTTATTTCTAGTTCGAAGTTCTCCAAGAAGCTGCAGTTCGTGGACAACTTTAAGGACCTCCAGAAGCAGCTTCCTGTAGATCCTGAGGCCATTCCTGAAGACGTCAAGAAGTAAGTCATGTATTTTCAAATTGCTCCAAGAGACACGGTCATGAGAAATCTTGGCAAGGGGGTTGTAAAACATTATAAGAATGTGTAAAAGTTCTTCCTGATTCATTACGGCTTCAATATTGTATTTGACTCAATAGCCCCTTTCAAACTCCGGCGCCATTTTGGATATATTCTCTCGCAAGGGTATAATATGACGTGAACGGTTCTGATTTTGGGTGTTGGGTGGCAAAACGTTTTCAGGATAGATATGTTACGATGGTGTCCACAGAAGCAAGTACATTTTTGTCTCTCTGTTGTTCCCTCAGATTTGAAGAAGAGTTGGTAGGAAGTACTTCCAACAAAAGAGGAACCTTCGCTGCGCTGAAGGCGGCACTGGGAAGGGAAGTCCAGCAAGGCAGTGTGCCGGAAAACGCGTTCTGTGCTCCATATAACAAGGGACTTGCTAGTAGCATGTGGGAAGGGTTTCCAACACTGCGGTTGTAGGATGTTATTATCTTCAAGTTTAGCTTTCATGTTTTTGTGCTTTTAGTTTTCATAAGGCACAACAAACTTTACTCTATCATGTCTAGCTTTAGTTGTTGCAATAGAAATGTATTGTCAGTGCTGAATATATATAGGTTAGAATGAGCTCTTTGCTACATTGCTCAAGTTAGCAGTGTATATCTTTTGGACAACATAACTTCGTGTTTGTAGTTGTAAATTTGGTGAGGGTAATGCTGTTCTAATGTTAGCTTGTAAATTTAGACTTACGCTGCATGTTACATTGCTATTACTGGTGCAAAATGATACATATTGTTTCATGCAGTGATTCACCGTGAGTGATTATGGTGCTGAAGTGACTTATTTGTTGCAGTGTTTAAGAGAAACAAAAAAGGGATTGGTGTGTGGGATATAACTGCATGCATGTTTGAAAATGAAGCATGTCTTTTATATGTTAAGTTTGATATGCCAGCACCGAAGCTAACAACGTTCGATACATACAGAGACATCTGTACATGCTTGTTAGACTTTGTAGACCGTCAGGTTTATCCTGTGAGGGATTTCAACAAAAATAAAGTGTTTTTTTCTCTAAGGAATGTGTATGCTGTGTTTAACTAGTAACTATGTAATGGTCAGAATGCCTGTTTAACCTTACATATGTATAGAGCTTTTTGTGTTTCATAGTTTGCAAGCAAGCTAAGCTATGCATACATCACACGAAATCCAACATGTACGCATGCTTTGAAGGTGGTTGTTTTATGAAAGTAAATGCTTTACGTACGTGTTACGTTTGTCAAAGTATTCTCACAGAGGGGACTCATCATTGATAAAACATAAAAGTTTCTCTTTGCTCTTTCCCTTTTTTGCCTCTTTATCTAGTCACATAAACCCCTCTCACCTTATTAATGAAATATCCCAACTTTATCAGGTCTACCGCATTGAGGCCAGAAGTGGTTATACCGGTCCGCTGTACTTGTTGCTAGGCAACTGTCTGTTCAAATCAGTGTCGCCCAACCGTTTCTTTGCATAGCTTAACTTTGGTATGTTTCCAACTTTCTAACCACCTGAATATTAATGAGGATTCATCTGTATATACGTCAGCGCTCTTGAATTTGCGGGGGTGATTAGTATTTGCTAGGTAAAGGCATAAAAAGGCACTGAACTATGTCTGACATAGACTATTATTTGTGGTCATGGTGGGAAAAAGTTTGAACATTACTACAAATGTAATACATATAGCCTGACTAATATCGCTTTTCTTGCGGCTTATTTTATTTATCTATTTTATTTATTCATTTGTTCAGCTGTTTTTACAAATAGCCAGGGCTGCCCAACTTGCGGCTTATCTGCTAACTCCTCACTTGTAGGAGGGAACCCTTCCGTCCCTGAGGCTATGTATATTTTATTTACGGATGACATCAATTTTCGTCAGTTTCCAAAGAAAAAAAGTTTTGAATCGTAACAAGCATCTGAAAAAATGAACCGTAGACTGGAAAAAATCGGAAAACGTATCCTAACGTCATAGAATGTCACCATCAAGTCCAAGGTCAAGGAAGAAGAATGCGTAAGAATGAAAAATATCTTGTTCGGCATACCACATTCTGTGTGTCATGGCATCATCCAACCTTCCAGACCACTTTTGTTCCATAAATTGTTAATGAATTGGCAATTTCCGATTATCAATGGAATAATATAACTACGTAGTGACACCTACTTCATGTATATGCATACAGTGTAATTCCACCGGATACAACATTTGTACACGGTAAATTCATTTTTAATTTCCATTTTAGCTCGCAACTCATGCAATGCAGATTCTACCGTTTTTACAGAGGTCAAGATCAAGTTGACCCCACGCTGCTGTTGACCTTTGCACTCGTGTCTCTCCCAGCATTCCCTGATTACCCAATTACTCTCACTAAGTGTGCTTTGTGTGAGTCAGATGATCTCATGATCTGCCCCTGATGAATTATTCAACGGCCCGTTCGCGGTTGGGGAAGACTTGTGGCCCCTGGGGCGACTGGTCTTACCTGTTTTGTGCAGTGAAGGGGGGAGGGGCGGCATATTTGTCGGTTTACTCAACGTAGAACAGCTGTCATTGCCCAAACAACTCACGTCGGCACGTTACTTTTCGGACCACCAACGGAAACCGTCAAAGTTGTCCACCATGAGAAGTGGGTAAGACCTGAGGAAAAAGTCGTCTGCTCTCTGACAGGAAATTTGACACCAATTGTCGTCTGACAGAAGGTGTGACAACGGGGATTCGACAACTTGTTTTCACTCTGGGTGGGAACTTTTATTAGCAGCTGCAGAGAAAAAAACATCAGCCGACTTATGAGAAAGGTAAGACAATTTCTGTCCCTTTTCAAGCATTTTTACTATTTCTAGGTCATTTCTTTGTGCCATAAGCATTCCTTGTCACTGCAACGCCGGTTCCAAGAGAACGGTTGAGGTCTATTGTTTGTTCGTTTGGGTTTGAATTTCATGCTTGTCTGGTTTGCGACAGGGCATTGTGGGTCGTTTTCTTCTACCGAATGAATCTATTTTTGCCATGCATCCATTCATTCACATTCATATCATTCTTGCTCTGGCAGTTTTAAGTTGTCTGAACCCAGTGTAGTCGACTGAATTATAGTTACTGTAACATTTTTACGTGCGATTACCTGCCATGAATGTTAGGAACACGAAATACAGAATATTTACCTAAGTGCTACTTGTTGTGCATACATGTACATGTGCGCCTATTATAATTTAATAATTTAATAAGTTAAACGAGTGACGCTTGGAAATAAGATACGTAAGATTCAACAGTAATATTCAAGCAACTAGATTTTTAACGGTCAGACGTTAAAATTCATATATATGTCAGCTAGCATCCGCTGTTCATGTAATGTTGCTTTTCCCCATCCTCTTTGAATAACGTTATGAATAGTGTTTGCTATGTGTGCTTAACCGTGTGTGCATCTGTGTATACGTTTGAGCTTTTAGTCGTTAAGCTAAGCTTTAGCTGTATAGAAACGCAGACAGAAAGATGTATTGTTCAGGTCGTGCAGTTAAGAAGGTTAACTGTTTGACTCCTTGTTCCCGCCCTGTCCCGATCCGATAGAAACGGCTAAAGAACGATTACGTGCCTAGAATAGACCTTATTCATGGTTGAGCATGAGCGTAGGAGGGACAGTACTGTAATTTGTATCAGAACAGGCAGATACTATATTTGATCAACTCACACTTCACCGAGTGGGAAGGACCCATCTGGTTCAGGTGTGGCTCTCCTCAAACACAGAACCTCCATTTAATGTTATTTCCGAGGGACGTCGCTAGCTGAAAGCTCAATAGGACCAACATCATTTACACCTGTGTCGAGTAAGTAGTGGTTAAATGCATTTCTCAATGGCACAGCATTAGAACTTGTCAGGGATTCAAACTCAGTACCTCCAGGTTTAACACGAGTCAATAACCCTAAGCACAGTGCCACCATCATAGTTGTCTTGATAACGTCCCAGAACAATACATGTTCCACAAGGAAGGTCATGCCTATTGTTGCCGAGCTGGCGAAAGAATCTGTTACATGAAACATGTGTAGTCAGACGTTTCTACATGATTCGTCTATCAACGTAACTATCTAGCTATACAATATCTATCTATGTATGAAATCATAAAGATGCTAAGCAACTGAATTTTATAAAATCTTCTAAAACTAAAAGATCTAACGTTACAGAAAAAGTAACTTGACTCGTGTTAATGATACTAGTACATAGCATAAAAATGTGGCCTGACCAAATGTTGACGTCGTTGTCCAAAATAAGTAGAATATTAACGTTAACATATTACATGCTCCTTAACTATCATATCAACATAAACCCTAAGCGGCCTTACGTTTGAATTCAAACTGTTCCACCGTGTATATACCACGACGGTTCAAGGCTACAGTAACGATCTACATCTAATTGTATGTACAGAAATTGCGGCCGAAGTTTAACCGTCGCCACTACCACTGATACATTACTAATTCCCAAGTGTGAGCTTGGTTGAACTATGAAGACGACAGGCAAAGGGCAGTCAGAAAACAACCTCTGCTTCTGGATTAGGAAACGTATTATATAACTTTCTGTCATTGGTAGTGGGTAATGGGCACGTTTAAAACACATTTGGGAAGAGAAATAATGAGCATTCCTACGACATTCTGTTGTGCATTATTTTAATGATTGCTTGCTCTCTGTTTGTATCTATTCAAATGAGAAAATATATCGTATATCGTATGGTAGCCTTTCATTGTTTTTGTTGACACTAGAGCGATAGCCTTGATTGCAGTGGCCAACTTGATATTGAAGGGATACTACCACACCAGTGTCTGGTCACATACTAGTAGTGTACTTCTCGACTTGTTCACTGTGATGTCATGCTTTGTTGCTTCATCTTATTTTTGTGCCTTTTTGGAGTATGTGGCCTATTACGCTTGGTGAACTACGCGAGTTTGACTGCAGCTAGGTCAGAATGTTGCCTATCCCCGACCGGAAGACATGCCTTGCAGCCAGGTGTTCTCACGACACATTATTTACCTGCCTGGCATTGTTTTCCTTGGGTGAAGACCCTGGCATGTTGTTATGGGAAGACTCCATTGTTTAGCCCGGTAATTGCAAGGTACCCGGAAGGCCTGAAAAGAAGCAGTTGTCCCTCAAAATGGGCATTCTTTAATATAAAGAAGTTCTGTTAGCATGTTGATAGGATCTTTTGAGTCTGTCCTATATGTAAGTTACCTCCATGAACGTTTGAGGGTACGTCATAGTTTGGCTCCACTTGTCTGTGTACTGTAGATCTGACAATATTTGGTTTGTGGTTAAGTGTTGAGAACACAAAGGTCAAGGCCAAGTTCTGGCCTCCTGGCGGCTAACCATGGTACTGCAGAAGAACTGTATCTTTTGTCCTACACATGCTGTTGTCTTGTTTATTGTTTTTTCAGCACTTAAGTGTAACTACAATGTGGTTATAAAAACTGTCAGATATTCTATTACACGTGCAAAACCGATTCACTTAAAGGAATAGTTTTAAAACTAACACATTCAAAATTTGGACAGTTACAAGAGAATATCATATAAACCAACCCCAATGTGAATATTTCTAAGAGTCAGCAACGGCACAGTCCAGACTTGTAACTGTTTCTTCTCTCTCTTTTTTTTGTATGAATGACCTTTCCCAGGCTTTGTGTGGGTGTTTCCCCGACTCGAGGACGCCATGTTGTTCTCTTCTTGTTCCCAGTTCAGTGGACAAGTACAATGCACACGATTGGCCCTCCTGACCTCTCGTTCCCACGACTTCTATGTTTTCTACTTGCTATAAATCATATAGAAGGCTATATGCACGTTTACAATAGCTAGTGACAGATTGAGCGCTATAATACATAAAATCAAAGCAAAGAAACTTAAGTAGACTGGGTTGGAGAAGTGTTGTGTCCTTTGATAAAAACTAAGGCGTTAACAATGTGCGATTGTTAGCCAACTGTATCATTGCCATAATTATGGAGTGTAAAACTCAATTTTGTCAAGAATATAACACCAATCCGTAATTATAACACCGTACATTTTCTTCTTTCTTCGCCGACATGTAATAGTCAAGTAATAACCATTATATGCTTTCCTTCAGAATAGCAGAGGTAACTTGAAAACAGTTATAACCAATCACATTTCTCTGTTTTCATTCGGAAGTCTTACTCTTAATGACTATATTTTCTATGTATCTGAATGACCGTTTTTTTCATGATGACAATATTGCATCTCATAGATAAGTATAACTTTATTGCCAAATATTGCCAGAGGGCTAATTGCAGGTAACAAAAAGGGAGGGACAAATACTGTAGAACAATATAGAGCTCTAAGTTCTCACTTGTTGGGGTAGACTTCTTTTTCAATGGAAGACGAAGGATGCTACATTTTTATGTTATGTGTGGGTTTTGTGATACATATGTAAAAAGGAAAACCGTCTCTTTTTGCCTGTAAACCCAAAGAAAATAGGGTGCACTTCAGTGGCCTCTTCTTGAAAGAGCTTTTTTTGGTGATCGTAGAAGGAACAGTTTGAAATAAGATGTTTTTCACTTTCCATGATTGACGTGCAGTCTTTCAAAGTCTCATGCAGCTAACTTCCTTCATCACCCTTTCTCCATTTCAAGAGGGAGGGCAATTCTTAGTTTATCAAAACATTGAATCCTTCGCACATGTACAAGATCAGTATATAGACTGGTGGTGGCATAGCTAAGTAATATCATAGAAAATTGCACACAAAACTGTTCCGGAAAATCACGACATTTGTGTCAGCTAGGCAAACCCGCATGAAAAGTAGGTCAGACTGGGTGAATTATTCAGTAGTTTGTACAAGGAAAACCCATTTAGACATCAGGGCTCGTCTCAGATTTCGGTCAGCGATGTAACCAATCGTCTTAAATACATCGCGGACAAGGAATACATTCAGTGGGCGTACCTCTGTTACTGCTCTCACCGTCAGGAGCCGCTAGGAGCGCTATTTTCAGCTAGGCCCCAGTCAACGCATTTTGCCTTCCAAGTGATAGACTGTACTCTCCAAGCAGAGGTTGAGTCGCGTAGATATAGTAGTCGGAAAATTACACCGGCGCGCCGGTGCAATTTTTCCGACTTCTACTATATCTACGCGACTCAACCTCTGCTTGGAGAGTAATAGACTGTACTATGTGACCCTTTGCTTTATATTGTCGTGTTTTATTTTTGCTGGCCACATCGACATTCAGTAGTGGTTTTTCTTAGGAGAAAATGTCTTATTTGATGTACAATATCATCTGAGATCTTACTATATTCAATAGAGTTCCCCCGCTCGTTTCATGATTGTGAAGGTCACAACCGAGAAAGAATATCGGTAACATTGTGTAGGTGAACACTTTGAATGAACTTATTTGTCACACCAATTTGACAGTTCCTGTATTGTCTGTAGGCGGATGACTCAGTACAGTCTGGGTGTCATCCTGGTTAGGTCATGTTCATTTGATCATGTGGATGGCATCCGCGCGCGCATTGAGATTCAACCGTAACGTTTCCAAAAAGTACAATAAGAAAACAGTTTCCATGCAGTATTGTAAATCATTCAAAGCCGCTCCAAAATGAGCAAATATATGTCGTAAATTGCAAAAATAATATCAGAAAGCGTATATTAATGTCATAGAATACCAACGTCAATTCCAAGGTCATGGAAGATGTGAAAAAAGCAAAAATGTAGAATTATTGTTTGTTATGTCATATTGTGTGCTCAGACATTTGTTCAACCTTTCTGACTTAGGTTTCATCAGAGATTCCCAGAGGATGTCATTCATATATTAATCACATCAACGTGGCCTTACATCATTTTATTATATCCACTCCGATAGTCCCGGCTTTTGCTATTGGAAGAGTCTCTCAAAATACTACTCTCCAAGCAGATGTGGGGGTTTGAGAATAGAAGCCAAGAGCTATGGGCTGCCATTTTCCCTTCAAATGTCTGCTTGAAAGTTACTAAAAGAAGTGGATTTGACTTCCTAATTGGTATCCTCAAGATCCGTCTGGCCCGTACTCCCGAGAATCGTTGTGATCATGAGCTGAGAACATCTGCATGAAAAGTAGCAAAAAAAACTGGACCTTTTTATTTAACACGAATGTATTCTGAATGCGGAACGTAGTTTGAAAAAGACACAAATATTTCCATTCGTTTATAGGACAACACATAAAGTCACATCATAATGCGATATAAACTTAGTATAATCATCCAACCTTCGTTATCATCAAATGGTTCCTGGCAATCCAAAACATGTAGCAGTAAACAGCTGAAGAATCTTCAAGACCAAGGCCATAGTCAACTTCTAAAATCTGCTCGGGAATCAACGAAAGTAGCTAAATACTGACGTTTCCTGACAGAAATTATATAATTTTTTAAAAAAAAATACAATAAAATGGTCTAACATTTCCATTTACGTATGAGACAACAAATCAAATCACGCCATAATGCAATATGTTTAGTACAGTATAATATTCAACAGTCGTTATCATAAAATGGTTCCTGGCAATCCCAAACATGTAGCAGTAAACAGCTGAAGAATCTTCAAGGCCAAAGCCATGGTCAACTTCTAAAATCTGCTCGGGAATCAACGAAACTAGCTGAAACTTGACCTTTCCTGGCGGGAATTATAATATAAGTTTAAAGAAGACACTAAAATGGTCTAAGATTACCATTCACTTACGAGACAACAAATCAAATCACGCCATAATGCAATATGTCTAGTATAGTATGAAATCCAACAGTCGTAATCATAAAAAGGTTCCTGGCAATCCAAAATATGTAGCAGTAAACAGCTGAAGAATCTTGTCATGTGTCAATGTCATGGTCAACTTCGTAAATATGCCTAGAATGAATTTACTAGCTGCAAGCTCAGCCAGGCCTTACCTGACGGGAATCGAAGACCAAATGTTGAATATGATTTTAAAATTTCTGTAAAATTTCTTTTCATCTTTGAGACAACAAACAAAGTCACTCCATAACGCAATACAATTTAGTTGAGGGCAGTCGCCGTATGACACTGACTGAATGGTCCTGACAATCCAAAATATGTAGCGGTAAACAACTGAAGAATCCTAAACCCACAAGGTCGCTCCATGTACCCTCCATGTTTGGTTGTGGCCTTGCAAATTCTTCCCACAACGCGCGGTTTGAAGGAACCTATATAAGTTATTCTAGAGTACGGACCATCCATTGATAGTGTACAGAATGAATAGAGCCCGTTGCGTGACTTGCTGAACTCTCCCACATAATCAGCGAGACGACACTGCCCTAATCCGTTGTTCACCCCTGGTCTCTAGTCACGTGATTAGCATATCCAAGATGGCGGGGGCCACCAACTTGCAGTGGGTCCTCTCTGCTTTATTTCCAAATCCCCGTGTGTGTAAGTATGCGACGTGTCCTATTCTTACGCTGGCGAGTCTTGTACGGCATCATTAAAATAGTTGTGTTAGCATAGTCCTGTACCGTGAACACATAGCGGTCTTGTCTGCATAGGGTTGGGTGTACTGTCAAACGGTCACCACATGTTGCTAACGATTTCCCTTCCCCTAGAGGCTTCGACCAAAGATTTGACAACTAGCTGAACGAATATCATAGATAAAGACTTTACCTTTCTGATGTTTCGTTGTCTTTAAAACCATACTTTGACAACATATTCTAGCCATGAAATCAAGGCACGCGAGCTTCAACTTTGGTCGCTATCCTGTCGCTGAACAGCGACCTCCGTATGTGGAAAGGGGTTTTCCACAAATACTTTTCCATTGATATCTTTAGTCTGTATTTAAAGTCATCTATAGGGTAGTGCTGGTATGGTTTTGATAGCAGACCGTTGGGGTGTTGCATGTACTCAGGAATTTCGTTCCGGTCCGGCCGGATAGCCTTGTATTCTGGTAGATGTTAGTTTAGACCGGCTTAGGTCATGGTCACGGTCAGAGATGGCGTCAAAGCGACCCTCAATCGGCTGTGGCTCTTCCAGCCAAACTTAAATCCAGATGGTGTTAGTTTGTTGGCCGTCGTGTCATACCCAGCACCCAGGGCACGGGGAGGATCGTACTTCGGGAACTGTACCCAAGCCCTCCGGTTACGGGTCACATCTCTGACGTGATCCGCTATCGCGTAGCTTCCTCAGTCCAATGATGAGGGCCCCCAAGGGGGGGTACCGACAACGCTCTACGCTAAATTCGGGAGGGCCGGCTACGTAATACGCTAAATTATTGACACATTATTACGCTCTACGCTAAATTACGAAATTTCATAATGCATTATGCAAATCTTTATCGTCTTTTGGCTGAACTCCGTCGACGGCAGAACGCCGTGAAGAGGAGATCTAAACAAAACTGATAATTCCATCAACAAGATTAAAACTTCTAAATACGTCTTGCTGGCCAGAGGCGGCGACAGCAAATTCTCATGTGATGTAATTTTCAGCACTTGTAGCACCGAAAGCGGAGGGGTGACAATCCTAGAGGCGTCCGGGGGCATGCTCCCCCGGGAATATTGTGAAATCTTGACCCTCTGAAACGCCATTTTATGCATTTTGAAGGACAGATTTTGTTCACAGACTAAGCTAAGTTAAATAGCATCAGATTAGAAAATCACATGGTTTTAGAGGGCAACGCCCCCAAACATCATTTTCAGATTTCGAGTGACGAAAGCACGAACTGTCGCAAGGTAGGTACGGGAAAATTTGGAATTTTTACCCTCTAAAACACCATTTCCTGCATTTTGAGGGACAAATTTTGCTGGCAGACCATATGCTCAATGTAATGACATTTCTGTCAGAGAAACGTCTTTGAGGGCGACGAGTGCCGGAGAGTCGTGAGCGCCGGAGGCCCAAGTCGTCGCAAGCCTAGGCAAGGGCCGTCCGGCGCCCGGAGAAAAATTGAAATCTCGACCCTCTGAAATGCCATTTCATGCATTTAAGGGGCACATTTTGCTTGTTAACTAAGCTAAGGTCGGTAAAAAAATTCTACTACCGCAACATATTTTCACCATGTCCAATGCCGAAGGGGTTAGCAAGGAATGTCCGGCGAAATTTTGAAATCTGGACCCTTTGAAACGCAATTTCCAGCATTTTCGCGGGTAAAATTTGCCGGTAGACTTAAGTTTAATGAAACTTTGATTACGCTTGACGAAAAACTAATATGAATTACGTTTTACGGTAAAATCCGGTTAGCTTCTACGTAATACGTTGAATTAAAGGGGCCAATATCGCTCGACGCAAAATGCACCGATTACGCTCTACGTTGAATTCGAGCGGTCCCGCTACGGAGTACGTAGAATTAAAACAGCCGATTACGCTCTACGGAAAAGGGCTTTGGGGCCCCCAATGATTACAAGATTCCAGAGATATTTTTCCTACCCCGTATTCTATAAAACACCCCCCTGTGAACACTCCTCTGTAAAAGTTAACCAGATATCTCACTGTTATCAACCACCCACGCGTTTATACAGACTCAGAAGTTGGCAGTTGTCGCCGTTTGTTGGTCCATGGGAGCTCTCATGTGATTTCTATAGCTCTAAGTCTAACGTTTACAAACAAGACGAAATATTCAATTTGTGTTGGCAGCTGTGTCGTTGTACTAGACTGATAAGCCGGTAAATTTTTGAATGGGTATAGTATAGACAGACGAACTGGTGATGTTTTCAACGATGTGCCGTACAGCTGGATATAGTTACAACGTTTGCAGAAGATCGTTGTTCAAACTTTGTAAGCCTTCTTTTCTGCGATTTCAGAGTCTTTCACAAATGGGATGACCTATATTCGTGTTGGCAGTAGATATCGCTGTGCCGGTCAACCGATATCCCATTGACTGAGTGACTAGACAAGCGAAGCTGGTGACGTTTTTCAACAGTTGTAACGACAGATTTAGTCAGGTCAAATTCGGGAAGACAAATGTTCAGGACGGTGCTACTGTTTGTACAGGGATGTAAGGGGAGTCCGAGTGTTTGAAAGTCTCCCTCTTCAGTTCTTTGAGTGACGGAATGGGATCATCTTCGAACTTCTTGGCGACTATCTGTGTAATTCTGGACGGTTGGGGGGAGGGGGTGTAGTTGACAATTCACAGGGTTTACACAAATTTTAGTCCAATTTACCGGCAATGCTTTGGTTGCTGTCCAAGTTTTGGTATATACAGGTTGACAAAGTGTGGTTGGTTTGTTGCAGAAGCAGTTCGGTCTTATCGCTATTTGGGAGAATATATATCATGCCTGTGTGTGTGTATAAAGTTTATTAAGTTTAATATTCCGGTATTGTTGTTGTTATTTCTATTTGAAGGGGTGTCGTCCGGTGTTTATAGTATTTATCGTTTTATTTAGATATTTTTCTTCTTACATAAAGGCCCCCATATCCCATCCCAACCCTTTCCGGCCCATCCCTCCTAAGTCCTGACGTATCGTCTTTCACAACACAGTGCAGCCCGACACGCTACTGTACATCAGGAATGTGCACTCAGCTCGGCGTACTGATAGTAGTGTCATTATTCGCTCCCGTTGATTCGAAGAAAATTGTTATTTTTTTTATTACTCGAAAGGGACACATGTAAAAGTTGTGTATGGTTCGGTAATAGAAGTAATACGGATTCAACCAAAGATAGAATGTCCCCGACAATACAGTAATCACCAATATTCCACTAGACGGCGATCTTGCTGTGAACTCGTAGCCTGAGTATCATCCGTATTCTACCGGGGCTCCTTACATTCCGGTAGAAATAGGATGGTACCCAGGCGAAGTGAGTGTAAGGAGCCCCGGTAGAAATAGGATGGTACCCAGGCTAGTGAACTCGCTGCGACCTAAATTGGATTTGCTTATTTGGAATACTGTAAATGCAGAAATGTTCGCGGTGGATTTATGTTCGCGGTTTTCGCGTCGGCCATTTCACCGCGAATTTAAAACCACCGCGAACATTTTTCCAGGGCATTAAGATACTACAGTACATGCTGCTACCGCTAAATTAAAACCACCGCGAAAAGTCCTTTTTCCCGCTACCGCGAAATAAAATCCCCGCGAACTAAAATGCATTTACAGTATCATGTACAACGTAAAAGCCTTGGTAAAAGGTATGAGTGACAAGACAACAAAGCACACAAAGAATCACAAGATTCGCTTGTTTATCTATCTATGGAACACGTTGCGCGCTCAGTCAAAATTTATGTTTGAAGCGCTGTCACAGCTGACAAGAACACCGTTTCTCGCACAATAAAAGGGAAAGATAATTGCTTGGTACATGTAATTATACCGTGATGTTACTATTTTCTTCATAAAATGTTGTAATGGAGTGACCATACACTACGTCCATGGCATCACCACGGTGACGAATGGGCCTGGGAAATATGACAACTGTCCTGTGGTAATCGATGTATTTTAGACATCTGAGCCTAATAGTGACATGTAAGACCATCTGCCACACAGCAGAGCAGACTAACAGCTTTATCGATCATGTTGACATTTGAGAAGGGGACAATAACTTATGACGTGACATTTGGGCTGGGTATCCGCAGGCGCTCTCAAAATATGAAATTAACCGAGAGTTCCAAAGGCCTGTCCCCCAAAGTGTCGATAATTTTTATATATGATATGATAATCTTTATTGCATATTCATGCCCGAGGGCTAAATGCACAAAGGGACCACATATGGTCTTATGGATGCGTCTTATAACCAAGACTTGATTTCAAGAGCGTATATTCCTCACCCCTTCAGTGCACGGTGGAATCGGCCAAGTTCACACGCTCAAGTTCAACATCGGCATTCAGATCAGATATATACGATTTTGCCGAAGGTCACATGCAACCCCTCCACACACCCCCACCCCGGGCCCCGCCAACCGCCTCCTCAAGCAATCTTCACCCCTTTCTTTCGATGAGAACGTAGATAACTCAGCCCTTTTGTCCAGATATGTATATACTAGTTTACTATGCCCTTGAATTATGTTGGACTCGACGCTAAGAATGCGGGACCGCATGCCGGTTCTGTTTATACAACGCGGCTACGCAAGTCTTCCTTCTACGTCCTCTGTACATGTCATTTGTCATCCAGCCATGCACGGCCGGATCGTCTGTTGTCTGAAACTGCAGCTTTTGTATTCGCGCCTTTCGGGGACCAAGACCCCCGCCCTTAAAAAAGATAATTTAAAGATAGCCATTGGTCAAGCATTATTGCATTGTGTAACATTCTATGTATCAATGAGCCTTGAAAGAAAATATACATATACACATGTACAATGTTTACTTGTAAAATTAAAAGTTACGCTCTTATTAAGAGCTTAAACACTGTATGATAACATAGCCTCCTTCACAGACTTCGAGCGGGCTGGATTTTATTTAGTGGAGGGGGGGGGGGGGGTTCAAAGTTGAATAATGTTCTCTATTAAATGCCGGGAAAGGGAGTTTGCGACACGTATAACACCCGTAGATTAGCCCTGATTCATTTCGCAATCAAATGAGACATCGTTTAATATGTGCAGGTTAGTGTAGACACAAGGGAACCGCCCGTCCGTTTGCCACCTGGCTTCCCCTGAGGATAATACCCGTATTTCATGATGCGTTCTTTACCTAGTCTCCTAGGAATTAGCATATGATATCACACACATAAATGCATGTTATCAAAATAATACATTTGATTGTTAGATTTACACGCAAAGTACAGATACTTCACTCGTAAGGGTACACAATTTGATACTTCTTTGTCATTTCACAACTTAATACTATTTAGAAACTTAACAGAAAGAGCTAGACAGACAGAGAGAGAGAAAGTATTTAGAAGCTAAAATCACAGAATCCGTGCATTTCAGAACAGGTATGGTATTATATTTCTTTTCCGAATTGATCAGACAAAGAACTAAATATTAACGTTATATCAGAAATTACTGAAATAGTCACCATAGTCGTTAGCGATGCCTCTGTACATTGCCATGCTGCCATTATACCTCGGGCCTTGAACTTTGCAAATGACACATCTATATATCGTATGTTTATGTTTTGCAGACATGGATGTAAACCAGAGAGGACTCATCTGCCCAGTTTGTAATGACCAGTTCAAGTCGCCCCTCACCCTCCCCTGCCTCCACTCCGTCTGCCGGAAGTGCGCGGAGGAAATTCTCGTGTCTCGCGAGAACGAGAGGAACGTCACTTCCGGAAGGTACACACCTGTTAGCGAACCCCGGAGGTAAGCAAGGACAAGCACGTTCGCGGTTGCATGTGCGTATGCGCGGCTACAGAAAGTGTGGGTAATACGTCAAAGGTGAACGCCAGTAGCTTTTACATTACGTATACAGTTGTCGTCTCAACCATTGTCTCGATGTGCACAACAATGTTCAGACGTGATTTGTTTGTCTCAGGGGCCTTCACCTTTGACATATTACCCACAATTCTTTTCGCTGTGCATGTGTACTTGGCACCGTGAACATGCTTATTGCTTTCAATTCCATGTACATGTATCTACTGCCGCAAAGGACCCATATAGAAAAGAGTAAAGAATGTTTAAAAGAAAGAAAGAAAATTACATGATTCACCGTTGCACAGCCCATATCCACCAATCGAAACAAAGATATTGAATGTAAAAATGGGTAACTTTAAAGTGTAAACATTCCAATTCAACTTACCTCACACAGTAGCCCACTGTGTCAAGGGTTCCAAAAGTCTTCTTCTTATAGATTCAGCATTTTTTTAAATCGCGGAATATGTCGCCGTTTCAAACACTGCCGCCATAAGTTTAAGTCAAGTTAGTGCCTGACCGCTTCAAATTGCACATACAGGGCTAGACGATTGGACAAACGTGTTGTTTGTCATTACAAATATGAACTGGTCGTCTATGTGCTTCTCAATGTAGATTGGCATGTCAAGATCGAATTCTTCTGTTTTCTACAGTGTCTTGAAGTGCCCAGCCTGTAAGAAAGAAGTACCTCTGGACTCCCGGGGTCTGGACGGGCTGACCGAAAACTTCATCCTGAGGAATATCATCGACTCCATGCAAGAAGCCAAAGAGTATTCCGAACTTGACGATGACCTTGGCGTCCAGTGTGATGTTTGTCAGGAGGAACCCCCAAACCTCGCCACCAAAACCTGCGTGAAGTGCGAACTCTGTTACTGCGAGGAGTGTCTAAACTTGACCCATCCACCGGGGCGCCCCCTGACGGGGCACCAGCTCATCGCACCCACACGTGACCCAAAGTCAAACATCGTGAGATGTCAGGAGCACAACGAGATCATATCCCTGTACTGTGAGGATGACGACACAGTGGTGTGTCCCACATGTCATGCGCGCAGCCACAAAGGTCACAAGGTTATCCCAACGGACGAAAAATACCGTCAAATGAAGGTAGGTCGTTTTTCGGTAAAAGTCCCGGGAACGAGTCAACTAACCTTTGACCAGACAACTCTGTTGTTGTAGACAATAAGTTATAACGGTGTTAGCTATAACAGCTTTTACATATGTGGAAAAAAAAAACTTTACGTAACAAACACCAAGTTTGATTGGGACTTGCCCCAATGCGTTGGTGTTGGTTACGTAAAGTTTTTTTCACGGTGTCATTTACGAACACAGATTAGCTTTAATGCTAAGCTTTCACATATTCTCATGATTTATACACAATATGAGTTGTGCAACGGCTTATATAGCTGTATCCTTTTTGTATAAACGATATGTATTTGCTTGCTATTAGCACCGCTTGACTGTGGGAGGTCGAGGGATTTTTAGTATTTTCACAAAAACGTATTTTGTTATGACCTATGATAGTTCTTACTCCATTGTATTTTTGTCTCTCCAGGCTGCCCTGAAGGACAGTGTGAAAAGCCTGGTGAACGTGAACAGTACGTACGTCCAGCACATCGGGAAACTGCGCTCTGTTTGTGACGGGATCCAGGTATGGATCTTGTCATCAGTTCATTTGTTTTCTGTCTTATTGTGCGTAAGCAGTCATTTTAAGGTTGCAGAGTGGCAGGATGTGAGGAGGAAGTGGTGTAATGGATACTCAAAGAATTGGACGTATGGTAGGCAGTGGCAGGAAGTAGAGTTTAGGAGATGGTAAAGTCTGTCGTTAATTAGATTTGACAGTATAGGTCATGAGTCAATGGTAGAGGCTGCGAATTAACGGGAGGTATTGTTTTAGCTATGTCTGTGTTTTCGCAGTCATGTATCTGCCAAATATGCGTATACAGTGTACGAACTTTTCATTGCAATCTGTATTTCAGAAGAGGGAGACCATCAAATGTTCGCTCATGCCCTTTGAATCTATCGCAATTTCAGGGCCATTTTGACAAGCAGGAAGGTTCGGTTAAGAAGGAGTTCTCCGATGTGAAGGCACTGGTTCAGAAGAAGGAGAAGGACATGCTGACCACGATAGAGAAGGAGAGGCGGGAGAAGGTTGAGGTCCGTCAGCAGCAGATAGACCACTACAGGCGGACGTTAGAAAACACCACCGCGGCCGTCAGCTTCGCACAGGAGGCTCTGAGAGAGCGGGGACAGGCGTCGTTTTTACAGGTTGGAATTACGTATATGGCACACACTTCTGACGTCATTTGGTACAGTGCACAAGCATTGATGATGGAGTAGTAGCCCCGAGAAGTAGGCAACAGGAAATGTTCGTTTTTTTTTCCACTTAGATGGTGAATAATTTAGATAGTCATATATTTAGGTGAACAACAAAACTTTTCAACAAAAGTTCGTCTCAGTAACTCTCTTGTTCTCCTCTCTGTTTCAGAAAGCCAACATGATCGACAAGAAGTAAGTTAACAAGCCTTTGAATTTTTCATCTTTGTACTGTCCATTTTTGAATAATATGTTTTCTTTTTTGAAACAAAATCATTCAACTGTTCTTCCCCTTGGTAGAGTGAAGTCAGCACTGGATTCAGCTCCACCAATACAAGACACTGAGCTGACGGAAATGCCCGACAACCTTTTCGAGGCGAACCTTGATCTTGCCGACATCGCTTCTGTCATAAACAACAAGGCGTCAGTATCAAAAGGTAAATCACTGAACATCAATATGCATACAAAAATATTCGTTTTCACCGTACACTTTTATTACTTTTGATGATGCACGAACAGATACATGATAAACGTTGAATAGAAACGATTTTACATTGTGTTTCAGAATTACTTCATCAGACTTATTGTTCACTTCTCTATTTTATTTTTATAGCCCCGCCACCACCGGAAATACGCAAGAGCCAGTGCATTGTGGGAGAGTCTTCCATCTCCATCCGGTGGCATGTGCCCGACCCCTCGGTCTACAAGGACTACCAGGTAAAACTCAAGACAACCACAAAGTTTTAACACAGGTGTAATTGCAACTTAATTGTACACTATGCGTACGATGCGAACATCACGCGTACGATACGAACATCACGCATACGATACGAACACTATGCGTACGTTACGAACACCACGTTTCCATGTATTGGTAAAGACAATGTAGAACTGCAAGGTTAAATCTTCTTCACCATTGATATTAAGAATGAAATCAGCATTAGCCTCGTGGGGCCTCGCCCGTGGCCTGTACTACGTTGAGGAGTCTCTGTTAAACCGAGCTGAGGTTTCTACATTTGTGATCGTGGCATCTAAACAGCTGTTAGCCTATCATAAAATTGTCTTTACCTAAAGAAAGCATTTATGCGATACTCTGATTGGTTGGCAGCTGGAAACCTCAGCCCTATTTGGTAAAGACTCCCCAAGGTATATTGTATAGGTGACGGGCGAGCCTCTGCGTATAGGAGATTGGAAATCAGTAGCTACATACAGAACTGCATACTGTAACTGCCTTCTCCACTGTGGATGTAATGGATTACAGGTACAATACTCAACCTTGCCGGATGTCGTGCGTAGCACGTCCCGTACCTCGGAGCGCCTGGCGGTGTTAGAGTCCCTCTCCCCCGGCACCACGTACACCTGCACGGTACGGGCCAGGGACAAGGACGGCACCATCCACTGCAGCAAACCCGTGGACTTCAAAACTAAGGAACCAGGTGATCAGTAAGGCCAGAGCTGCCTGGTCTTTGGTTACTCGATCTTTTGAAATCTTTTGAACTTTTCTTGTCTTTGTTCTTCATTCTCGACTCACCAGTATGAATGTTTTCTTTTTCTTTTCTTTATTAACTTTAGTACGATTTATACATTTGCAAATATAAGATGTATTAGTGGACGGATTAAAGGACCTATAGATTAATTCTCATGAAAAAGTCCCTTTATAACGATTTAGCTTAAACTTTTAAACATGTAAGTCGTTGTGCACTCGCGTATGGTTCTTCATAATCCGTCCCTAATTCTTGACAAATTACCCCACCATTAACAACACTGGTAACATATCGTGAAAAAAGAGGATTTTTCTCCCCCATAATGTTCTCCCCCCTTCTTGTCTCATGTGTTTTAAAGGCAGCCTTGTTCAATATCGTTTGCGTCAAATGAAGATTAGGACCTGACGTCTACGTCTTAACTTTCCTGGGGATCGTCCCAGATCATCGATATCCATCCTTAGTGGTCGTTATTCTTCTAACACGTATTCGGGAAAAAAGAGCACTCGTAAATTAATGGGTTAACATTAGGGGTACTCTTTTGGCGAAGTGTAATTGTTAGGTAAGATTTGGGGGTTGATGATTTCGATACAGTGAAACAATCTTTGTATTCAATTATCTTCATTTCCCTTTAGTTTTAATTTCATGACTTTCTTTCTTCCTTTGCCTCGGTTGCATGTGCCTGACTTTATATGAACTGTAATGCATCTTTGAATGTATGAAATTAAAGTCCTTTGTTTCCCATTCTCTTTCTCCTTTAATTTATTTCGTATTCATTCTTTGGAGTGAAAAATTAAACGGAGTGTGCCATGATAAACAATGCATTTTGATTGCCAACAATTATGAATTGTTACGCCATATATGAGGAACATTAAGATATTGTTATGATATAATGGCCGAATCCTAAGTGTTGCTTATGAATGGATTACTAGTATTTGTAACACAAACCATATACAACTATGGCAGAAGGGCCAGAATCTTTGCCATACCAGCGCCTGGTGTCATCCGTTAGTTGCGCTTGGTATGCATATGAGATATACATGTATTTATAGAGAACGCATCTTGCATTTCACAGTCGCTACTAGAGTAGTTAAAGCTACTACGTCAGAAGCTACGTCATCTTCGGCTGCTCGGCTTGCATCGTCACGCGAAGCTACGTCATCTTCGGCTGCTCGGCCTGTATCGTCACGCGAAGATTCGCTTGCTCCGCCGAGCGAAGTGGCGTCCTCTCCGGATGCCCAGCTTACTAGTACTTCTTCAGGCGAAGCGTCGTCCTCTTTAGCTGCTCGGAAATATTCGTCAGGCAAAGCTACACCATCTTCGGCTGCTCGGCTTGCTTCGTCAGCCGAACCTAGCTCGGTGTCAACGCCAGTTAGCTCGGTAGAAAACGACGCCCAAATGACAAAGGAAGAAAAGCACGAGAATAAAGTTGAAAGTCTGTTGGCAACCAAAGAAAAACGCACCTCTCGAGTCATGGACTTGGTGGATGGATTTGAAAATCAGACCATAACTAATGGTATGCTTCTTGTCAAGTGCCCCAAATGGTGTCCTCTTGCTTGTAATACCTGCTAGCTAGTATCATTCATGGTCTATCATAAATAGGCGATCAAACTATCCGCAAAAAAGTCGTCTATATATTTAGACATTGTCTGTGAATGTAAAAAGACTAGTTAGATATTTTTCAGTTTCGAATATTTTACAATGGAATCGTATTTTCAAGAATATTCCATTTGATAAGATAAATGACAGTTTTTTCATCAATGATTTCACGAAGGATCGGCAACAAAATGGGTTATTGTAAAAGTCGCTGGTGTCGGTCTGTGTGCTGCAAGTACCTGTTTTGTTGGTGATAAGGTGAAATACGGTGCCTCGCTGCAGTATATTTGTTATTTCTAGCTTTAACCGTGAGCATGGTATTCTCCATACAGCAGAAACGACAGAAAACGACGAATCTACGAAAGACATACCTGTGGAGAAACCGCCCTCCTCTGTGACACGTCAACCCTCGGCACGGCGCACCTCTGCTCAACGGGAGGAGAAAACTCCCGAACCCTCCCCTCCCAAAAAAGTGGAACCTTCCAAACCCTCTCGGAAGGTGGAGGCGCCTAAACCGAACCCTCCGGCCATTCCTGCAAGGACCAGGTCGTTTTCCAAGCCACCCCCTCCCCAAAGGACCATGTCCCCGCCCCTCAAGGAAGATGTACGCAAACCCCCTCCTGCGCCAAGACATCCCGACCCCCCTCAACCGGAAATCAAGGGGAAAACAGAACCGAAAGTGGTCGTTGAGGGTATGATTTGAAACTTCAACATGGTGACCACACTTGATAGGATGGCTATTAAATGCCAACACTCTTTTACACGCTGGTGAAATGGGCTTTTCCTTCAGGGTTTTTTTCCTTAGGATTTCATAGTGGTCATCTTATGTTTTTCCTAATTTGACACCACCGTACCTGATTCTATTAAATAGAGTAACCACGCACAATGCACTATGGAGTGGTGATACTGTTGGTATATTTTTGCGGTGGAATGGTGGATCGGACATCCAGGGCTTGTGGTGACTATATGGTAGAACTGTTTACCGTAGAATCTACCTGAGGGTTTCCTTGGTGCTGCAGTATCATGGGTACAACGGAGTCACTTTCTTCCCGTCTTTTTCATCATATTCATCACACACGTTTCATCACACCCCTCGCTGGTGAAGGGCCGACCGGGTATGAAAAGTGAGTTTTTGCTAGTTTATTTTTAACGCCTTCTTGTTCAAACTCTCCCGGTTTTTAGATCCCAACGCCCCGGCCAGGGTGACGTCATTCCTGACGGATCTGGAAGTGAGAGGTCTCGCCGACGCCAAGTTCACCTGCGCCATCACGAGACCCGCCAGCGAAGTGCAGGCCAAGTGGTGCGTGTAGATATTTTTGGCAACGCCTCAAGAGCGGAGCCTGATTTAATCTGTCTTCTGAAAAATGCGTTTTATCAAAGCATAGTAAAATCTTTACATAGGTATCATATCAAATGTTTTCTGATTTATAAAATGAACTGAAATTTTGAAATGACTGTGGCTTAGGGAGTCACATAACTAAAAAATGATTTAAATTATTCGTCTATGTAAGAATGCTGTGTATGATAACTAAACACAAATGACATAATTTCACAGGTCATGTGACGACAACGTGATCACGCCAAGTTCAAAGTACGAGATGACACACGAAGGCAAGACCCTGACCCTGATCGTGCACAACGTCCAGTCATCTGACACTGGGGAGTATGCGTGTGAAGTGGATGATAGCAAAACATGTGCCCAACTCTCCATAAAAGGTAGAACTAACCGTTTCATACCTTTAAAACAGTTGTTGCAGTGTTACTAAGTATCCATTTATGATTTAAGTAGACCGTTCATAATGACAGCATTGTGTACCTACCTCTTCAGAACCAGCATTGCCAGCCATCAACATCCAAAAATGTGAAGTGGAGGACAATGCCATTATTGTCAGGTGGAATGTGCCGGAGGATGAGAAATATGACAATTTCCAGGTAATTCTGTCTCTCCCTCATACCTGTAGGTATCATTGCACCCACATTCCTTACACATGACTTAAGCTTAAATTTATGTAAAACAAATAAGAAAACATTTCTGTCAGACCCCGCACTTGGCCACCACCCACAGGCCCACTGCTACAGGTAGTTACAGCCCCGGGCAGCGGAGTGTGCGGTAAGCAGGGGAGTGTGCGTTTCACATGTGAGGACCAGGTCCCACCACATATGAGGGTCCTGGTCCATCTGGTTTATGTTATCTCGAAATGACAATAAAGACGACCAACTCTTGTGGTCGAGTCAATTCTAGAGTGTAAGCCAATGCATCCAGACCTCCTCTCTGTGCCACCCAACCACACGCTACACAAAGGCTAATACAATGCATTTTCAACTGCATTTCTGTTCATCAATCCAATATTCCAATCCTATGAAGTCATTAAGACTTTGCACTTTGCCATGACTAACACAGAACCCTGTTTTGTTGTAGCTTCTGTATTCCAAGTCATTCCAGAGCGTGGGAAACCGGTTTTTGGAGAGCTCCATCTTTAAGACAGTGAACAACATCAAGGAAACGGAGTGCAAAGTGCTCGGCCTGTCCCCAGACTCTCACTACAGGTATACTACATTTGTTTCTGTCCTAATTGGTCAATGGAGGATGACAATAACATTACATTAATACCTTCTCAATATTAACATCAAAACAATGTCATTTCAAGTTACTGGTAGTTGATCCAGAGCCTGAATATTATAAGCTCTCTTAGTCCAAAATACCCAATTAACAATATGTCACACTAATACACATACATACCTGCTCTTCATCCCTGCGTACAATGATTTATCTTTCGTAATAGCTAACAATCATTTAGTCTTTTTAATGAGTCAATGTCTGAACATATCATTGTTGAATACTTTATCTGCCAGGTTCTATGTACGTTCAACAACCGAGTGGGGCCTTAGTCAGCGGAGCAGTGGGGTACTCTTAAGGACACTCAAGAAAGGTAAGAAAATATACAATGTGATTTTGCTATTGAATTGCAGCTTGCTGTTAAAGAAGTGGGCAAAATCGCTTGTTGGTTCCCAGAGAGGCCATTAGAATTGTTTGTTCTGATTGGTTTGTTGGTTTTATTCTAATCACAATAATTCTGTCGTGCTCTTCTTGTAGTGCCGCCGCCATCTTTCTACAGGCAGCTTATCAGCTTGTCTGTCTCCGAGAAAGATTCCGCAAGATTCTCATGTGAACTTTCGAGACCTGTGCCTGTCAAATGGCTGAAGAACGATAAACCTATACCAGAGGATCCGCGCTTTAAGGTTCGTATTGGACAGATCTGCTAGGATAATTCCTATGTGGCTGCTTATTATACTCTGATTTGATTGAGAAGGGACAGACCTGCTTAGTATACGACCTAACTCATCTGGATATATCTTGTCAACTTGCTTGGGTTTTCTTTATAGATATATGGGTTTATTTTGCAAGCAGGAGCAGGCTCTAAGAGGAGGTTAGGTCTACAACGATAGTATAATCGTATACAGAGAAAAACTGAAAACCCAACAACATGGCTGAACAATGAAAGTCCCAAACAGGCCAGAACCTGGGTTTTCCAATGAGACAAATACACAACTGTTTGACACACAGGTATATTGATATTCCCATTATCATCCAGGTCGAAGTTGATCGCAGACGACACGTCTTGACAATCACTGACATCAAGGCAGATGATGCGGGAGAATACTCTTGTGACACAGGGAGCACAAGGTCATCAGCTTCGCTGAAGGTCAAAGGTAAACCTAACTTAAAATCCTCACCCGTTTGAAATTCCGTATGTCCAAACAGCCCTTGGGTGGCATCAACACATTGCCTCACATTGACGAGAGCTTAAAACGTTTTATTCAAATGAAGCGGCATTAGCCTGTTAGCATTTGTACACAAAAACGCATCACATTTCCACTGCCATGCTCACTGATGTCCAACATCCAACCATTCCACCATTCCACAGCTGAGCCTGCCACATTCATAAAGCCGCTAAAGGACGTGGAGGTAGTGCGTCATGGCAAGGCGACACTTGAATGTGAGGTGTCGAGGGACGACGCCAAGGTCCGCTGGCTGAAGAGCGGCATGGACGTCCTACAGAACACCAAACACGACCTTAAACAAAATGGCTGCCTCCATCAGCTGATTATCAGTGACGTCAGATTGGACGATGCATCGGAGTACGCGTGCGAGGTGGTCCAAGGGAATGGCTCCCCCACTGGGGTCAGGAGTACAGCCAAACTGAAGATCAGAGGTACGCGCTCTATTTGGACCCAATGTATCCGCTAGCACAAACTAACAAACAAGACTGCCGGTGATGGTTTATGTTTGCTGTGGATGGAGTAGTTACTGAGTTGTATCTGAGTGGCTTTAGCACGTAGCTCCCACCCCCTCTCTTCTCTAGCCCTGTAGAAGTTTGATGCTTTTACACCCTGCACTTTTTCCTTAGCCATTTTTTTTTCATGCACAAGTTGACAGTAAGTTTGCAGGAAACCAGATCCATTTGAAATACATACTTATTAGAGATTTTGATGGGTTACATTGCAAGCGTCAAATTGCCTTGAAATGTCCCCTTGATAATTGCAACCAGCACCTAGAATGCCAAGGTAGAACATTGCACTTCAAAGACTTGATTGCTCCAAGCTAATACAAACAGAGTCCAACCATTTGAAAAAAAGCCATACAACGTCATGGATATCAAACTTGTGAATTTCAAAGCTGAGTGTTGTAATGTCTTCTTGAGAGAATCCAAGACAATACTTTTGGCGACGCCCCAGGGGCAGAGACATTTTTGCAGCTGTGTTTGGACTCTGTCAAAGGTTGTCAGAGTATTTGCTTCTCCCTCAAACGTTTTTGATGTTTTTCCGTGCAAAGTAAAGAGGGGCCGTATCCATGACAACCATTTTCTCCCTCCCCAGGGAAAGGCCGCCGTCGTCTTAGCCGGCTTAGCTCGCGCTCGCAATGCAGCCCATCCTGACCCCTCATTGGTGGAGAGTCACGTGCTCACAATACTCAACAATCTCATCGACATGATTAGTCTAACACCAAGGTGGTGGGGTTAGAGGGTAAAGGTCATGGGTGGAGGCGGTGTTTCATTACATCACATTACCATACATGGGAGAGGGAACTGGTTAACGCTAGTTCATCTGTATCAGCGGGGTAGTCTATTTCTGTTGATTTTAAAAACAGAGCATCTAGGGATATCAAGCAAAGGATGATAGTTTCAAACTAATGTGTTGAAAGTATTGCAAAGTCTGTGAACTTGATGTCCCTAAGTACCCCGTTTTTAAAAACAACAGACATAGGTTACCCCGCGGATAAAGTTGAACTAGTGTTATATAACATCCTGACTGAGCTAATGTTTTGTATGTTTTGCCAAATGTCATGTGTTTGTACTGTCTGAGTGTCAAAGCTATACATGTGCCTAACTGTGGCTTGGATGAAAGGACACCAATAGAAGATAGGATGAACAAAAAATGTCTTCTTTGGTGTCAATTCATCTCATCCCAACACAAATTTTGTAGAAAATTCTGTCAGATGTTCGATTGCAGCTTGTCGCTAGGTAATGTATGTTGCTCTGTCTTGAATTTTGGTGTAACGTGCACCATGGCCGTTTAAGTGCACACGACACAGAGAGGCTTAAACTTTTTTACCACTGGGTACACAAAATAGGATGACGTATTTTATCAATAGATGGCAATCAAATCAAATGAAAAAATGCTAATTGTGTCCGTCCAATTGAAAATGAGGCAATAAAGTTCCTATAATATTATGTACAATACTCTAAAGTAAGTACTTTGCTGCTGGAAAAAAGTTTGCACTAAAAGTCCTCCTCCAAATCAAAGTCCCTGTATTAGCTGTCTTTGTCATAATTATATAAAAGGTTTCATTGTTAATACATATCGATACATACTATGTATAAATTCCTAACCCTTACTGCATAAGACATTAGAAAATATTTTTATGATCTATACCTTATCTATATCCCTTTACGATTGATTTATAATCAAACCAAAATTATGCCAACATTGCACAGCAAAAAGATACAAACATTTCAAATATTAATGTACGTTTGTACACAATTTAGATTAGAATCTGCATCAATTGCATGCTATGTTGGTGCTCTAATATACATGTATGATTATAATGCACTATGCGCTCAACAATCATAATGTGCTGCAATATATGCGCTACCGCGTTGTAATAAGCTGCTTGCTAGCACTATCAGATATATACGTAGCTCTTTTTAATCATGTATCGAAAGCATTATGGTACTTTGAATATTCTTTAGAGAGGTTCACTAGTTGCCAAAAATGATTCTTACCAATTTTTTTGGAGTTAAAGCAAATTATTTCAGGTTTAAATGTCAATTGAAGAGCATAAGTCATTTGTAGCAACCACTTGCTAAATCAAAATAACAATTATGAATAACAAAACATGTGAAGAATTGCGATTCCGTCCCAATATAAAACACACTGACCAAATGTTAGCGGTCTGTTTTTTTTTCCCCAAAACCAATTATAGGATTTTGAAAGAACAAAAAGAATTGCAATTGACATTTTATTCGCTACTGGCAATAACTTATCTCAGGGTGTAAAAAGGACACTTTGTCGCTGAGTTTTTCAAGTCATTTTATTGGCGTCTTTGTATGTACTTTGTTGTGAGGAAATGTGAGAAAATGTTTGACATGTACTGTACAGGAGTACTGGTCGGGTGTACTGTATGTGCATTCAGCAGAACAATGTTTAGGTTTGAGTTTGACAGGGCTATCGAAAACACTTAATCGAGCAGAGACAGGGCCTATGTTATAGAGAGCAGTTATGTTCGTTGAGTACTCTATAGCGAAGGAATTTAGAATGTTGGAGCTGAAAACACTACTGTTGGATGACCATGAATGGTTTCAATGGTACATGGTAATGACAAATTGGTAACCTTAAGGCATATTGACATACATGTTGTTTGCAATGGTTACATGTAATCCGTAATAGGCCAAATGTTGGAAGAATCTTGTATGAAAGCAAACTAACTCAGGTATGCCATAACCATAAACCTGTCTTATGATTCAAGCTTATAACAACATCATTGTGTCATAAGAAAGTATTGCAGATGTTTGGCAGAAAAGTAAAATACAAAATGACATGTTCGCTTAACCAGGACATTGTCCTGAGTGCATCTATTTAAGAGAAGCATTCTTTACTATTCGAAACAGTTACTTATGATTTAGACTCTAGCATTTCTAGCCTTTATAATAAGTAGCTAGATTGTTGAGTTGTGACCATAACTACTGCAGAATAAAGTGCCTCATTCCACAGCTAGAGGTGTGTGGAGCTTCTGTTGGTCTTCTTTTTCTTCAGCTCTTCTTTAATGACAATGGTAGCTTCCTTTAACAATGAAGTGTATCTTTGCTGACAATGTTGATATATTTTAACATTTCCTATTGACAAAACCAATCTATGGTCTCTTTGAACTCTTTCCTTAAGGCATTCACATGGTTTTAATTTCTAAGTAATAACTGTGTTGGTATATCTTTAACAACCTGGATGGTAATCTCTGATGTGAAAGCAACAGAAGACTTTGGACCTGGCTAAAAAAACTAAAATATCCCAAAATGTTGATGTCTCATTTACTAGGCTTTACAGATGGCCAATTCATTTCCAAGATCATAAATCCGATTTAAATCAACCTAAAAAGTGTAGTCGATGTGTTTGGAGTATCAAAGTGTCCATAACAAGTTATCGAATCACAGTTCTAAATCCGTTATGATATGTATAAAATGTTTCCAGTCTGTTAACGTGCAACATGAAGAAAAAAATCCTTAATAATGTTTCTTAATGTGAAATAGGTCTTTCTCAAAACACCCGTGTGTGTCCCTGTCACTTTCAGAACAGCAACAGACAAATGTGAATAAAAGCGAATATTTTGTGACTTTAGCCATAAATCACTCAGTCCCAGGCACGCCTGAGATCATCGCGGATGAGAGCACGGTAACGCCCAACTCCGTAACCCTGGTGTGGAAGGACCCGGACCCGTCCAACGGTGACGTGTACCACGTGCTGTACGCCAAGTTCTACGGACAGAGTTCGGGAAGGTGAGGGTCAACTATGTGGTTTTGTTACTTCTGTTATGTGAGGAGGCTACATAGTAAGAGCTATATTTACAAATTTGAAATGTAATTTCGAACTCAAAAGTTGGATCTTGTTTTTGAATGTCCAGCTCCTGTCTTTGTCAAGGAATGAGCAATCCATCGCTTCTTTGTTACCTCATATTGTACAGATATAAAGACTTAGAACAGAAGAATAATATATCCTTAAACTTAACTCGATGAGTAGTGAATCATACGTATGACTCCCCTGTCCAATTTATGTAGTTTGCAGCATGCAATGATTATCATAGCGTCACCAACTCAGCAAGAATGAAAGCAATTGCAATTGCCATTTGTATTCATTCGTCATTTGAAAAAAACATATTCTCAGACTTGTTCCTTCACTTTGTCAGATATAAGACAATCTCCGGAGTTAAAGAACGCCAGTGCACCGTGAGTAACCTTGAACCAGACACTAAGTACAAGTTCTACGTGCGAGCAGTGGACAAGGCTGGCATCAGCAGGGGCGTGGTCATAGCCACGTCACCGCCAGGTAAACAACCATGTTGTTAGCGTTCATTTTGAAAATATTGCAAACTGAAATCACCGTTTTTTACTTGATCTCCCTACATAATGGTGGATATTGGATAAAACATGAACTATAGCGTGACATACATGCATTCCAGGCGATGATGTCATAACTTTTTAAGGAGGTTTCTTGAGTACAATCTACATGTATATGAACTCTTAAACTGCCAGCTAGGTGATAACCAAAATCTTCTTCATCATTTGAACCAACCTTAGACGATGGAGGAGTCCAGTTTCAGAAGATTCTTCGTGACGAAGAGGTGTTCTCCAAGGAGACTGCGACCTTCGAGTGCCAGCTGTCCGCTCCTAACGCCGAAGTGAAGTGGTTACGTAACAGCGTCCAGATTCACAGTAGCGGGAAATACAAGATAGAGGAGGATGGGAATCGGATGACACACAGGTATGCAAGTCTTCCTTTATCTGTGACCATCATTGTAGAAGCTTTAAGATGTTGTAGCAATAGTTGTATGTTGGTTTTGATTGTCATTGAAAACATATTGCAGCAATCGTATCTCCATATATGTGTCCCATTGATAAAGGCTACTATATGATCTAAAGTCATTGACCAAAATATGTTGTTCAGGCTTTGAATTGGCCGGGTCTTTTCTCTATTATGTCCGACTCATTATCTTCAACAATTTAATGATATGGCTTAAACCGTATCATTGTTTGCGTCAAAACTACGTACACATAGCTTTAAGATCATCTATCATCGATAGAGCAAATACAGCGAAATAGTATCTATATATATGATCTCATGACAGGCAGTTGGTACAACCTGTCTGTAAGACACTCTACCGTAAGGCCTCCTTTTTGCCGCGTACTATCAGTGACTGGAACCTACTATCACAAGTAGCGGTCGAAGCAATCACCATTGACATGTTTGTGTCAATGGTCTCCAAGCTCATGTGAAAACCGAAACCTTGGCCGATGACCGTGACCCTTCACTCACAAGCGACAGAATAATCAGCACGTTGATTGTGGTCGCCTCAAAAGGAAGAGAGGAGAGATATACTGTACTCTGTTGTCCTCCAGGTTGATTGTAAACAACTGTGGCAAAGAGGACGTGGCTGAGTACACCTGCCAGTGTGGCATCAACAAAACAACTGCCAGTCTACGTGTCAAAGGTCGGTAACGCTGAAAAACTGAAAGCTTGCATCAATTTGCTTACGTATGTCATTTCCACAAATCAGCTCATTCATGTGGCAAGAAATTCCCAATCTGCCTCCACCCTTATCATGCCTCGCATTGTTTTTGGGGTGACTTAATTTATGTACATGGGTCATTCATTTCACATTGTTTTGCTGCTGCTTTCTTCTTTCTTTTGAATCTCGGGAGGACACGTCCTCCGTTGGTGTTTTCTATCTATCTCTTCTTCCATGTTCACTTTTGCAGATTCAGTGCTCTTTCGAACATACCTCTATTACAAAATCATATGTGAGTACTTGTGTGCTCTTCACTATGGAGATAATAAAACAACTAACCCCAGTATCATCTGTGTTCGTCATTTGGCTAACGAAAATCAAACACATGTAATAAAATGCATTAACTATTTTGCAATGTTTTGTGACGTTTGCCTAGCATTTACAAAGGCCAACAGCTCATACTTGAGCTATCCTATTGCTTTGTGTGGTATGTAGACATCATTTTAACAGGCAAACTTGTGGCACCATGTGTAGCTTAGGTTGTATATTATGTCTATTGTATAGTGTATGTTATGTTTATTGTATAGTGTTAGTACCACAATCAATGCATATGTTTCTTTAATATTTGGTATTTACTAATCACCATCATATCATATTGTTGATGTATGTAGCAATCACTGCCATACATGTATCACCACTCTCCCTCTTTGCATTTTGCACAGATTCCATGTCCTGTTCATGATCATCTTGTCAAACCATCTCAAAACCTTGTATTTCCATTTTACACTATTTGCCCCAGTGTACAATACGCTTCGCATCAGTCAATGAATACATGCATCAAAACATATTTCTCTGTTCTCCTTACATGAAGATGTCATGTTCTTTTAAAACTGGTGGAAGACGAAATACATTTTATTTCTAAATGCCCCTCTAATGACCAAGGAAAGATGAGCTATTCAAAGAGGCCTATGCGGCTATGCCTGTAAAACCCCACAACAATTTCCAAACGTTTACTGACGAAAATAAAACTATAACCTTGTTAATTTAACAAAACCCAAAACAAGTGGACGTGTCTTCTTTCACTGCTTCCAAAAAAGAAGTTAAACTGTAAAAGCTTAGATTATAGTTACCATCAGTTCATATTTAGAATTGTCACTTGTTGTCACCATTAATATTGTTATCTACATGACTTGTATATTACTGAAGTCTTGTGTTTTCCATATACTGTATGTTTTCGTGTTGAAGTTAGCCCTCGGTCATAAACATGCAAATAAACTCCCTTATACTTTTATCTCCCTCCAGAATCACAAGGCCCAGAGATTCTGTCCGACAAGTGTAAGATAGAAAGCGACTCTATCACCCTTTACTGGACCACTCCCACCCTCAGCACGTTCCGTACGTACCAAGTCCTGTACGCCACCAGTTTCGGACCCAACGTCACCGATAACTACGACTACCAGACCCTGTCGGACATCCGCACCACGTTCTGCCGTATCCCCGCCCTACAGGCCGACACCACGTACAAGTTTTACGTCCGAGGCGTCACGAAGGACGGCATCAGCCGGCCAAGTCGAGGCGTGGAGCTGACGACCCAGCCCGAAGGTACAGCCGAGCGCCCGGGCTCCGAGACTCTCAGAATTACCGTAGTGTAGGAAAATGTTGCAGCTACAAATAATAATTTTAAGTCAATAACCTAGCAATATTCTACTTATTTATAATGATGATGATGTTGATAGTTGAATTTTAGGCATGATACCTTGCTTTGGAAGTTTCTTATTAGGGCAAGCTGGATACATCTCAGGCCGAAAAAGTGCTGACCAAACTTTGGTTCTTGGTGTAGATATGCATACTATTTTATAGGTACGTTAATTCCTTTAGGTTCAAAGAGCGCATCATGACATAGCATCTACTGTATGTATATGTACATTAGGATAACATGTATTTATGAGCCAATTGACAAAAATGGGGTTAGAATAGCTCAAGGACTACCTTGTCTGATGTTCCCCTTGTGCTAGCTGTCTGCCTTTGCCATGATGGGGCGGGTATCTGTGGTGTAGAAGCTATTGCGTTGCTTACAAAGGTCAGCAAACAAGTCATTGCAGTGCCTACTTCAAGCATTGTTGCTTTCAGATACTCATATGTACATATGTACATCTCCATCGAAGAGCTACATTTTGTATTTGAAAATTATAGTTCACCTTTATCCTGGGATAACCTATATCTGTTGTTTTTAAAAATAGAGTATTTACTAATAGGGATATCAACAGTTGAACTCGTTGTCGCTGGTATCAAACTGCGGTATTTTGAAAATATTGCAGCTTAAAACCACTGCTCATCGACTTGATATACCTAAATACCCTGGTTTTGAAAACAGCAGATATAGGTTACCCCATGAATAAAGGTGAACTAGTGTTATGTTCATACTGCGTGAAATTTGGCAATATTCTGAACAAGCCAAGAGATTCCACCAAATGTACAATTCTAAACTCATTTTTCGGACTTAGCCTCCTCAGAAAAACATTTTTTATTCTATTTTCAACTTAACAGAAACATCTTTGATAGGTTTCAATTCTCGGTACATTTACATGTTCGTTGGAGGTGTCTAATCGTATGTACATTGCTTTAGCTCAGCAGAGAGCTGTGCTTAGCTCTAAGGTGCCTTAGACTATGTAGTGCCTTGATTTAGGTCAAACTACAGCTCTTAGTTGTCATACCTAGACATGCATTACATCCTGGACACATGGGGCTTGTGCTGTTACCATGGCAACCATTTTGCCACGCCCAACTGGTGAGGGGTTCTATCTAACAATGGCCGTGTGGGTGTGGTTAATGGTGATGGTGTCTTCTTTGTGTGTTCTTGTCTGGTGTTGTCGATTCTTCTTGGTCTAATAAAATATGTCTTCTCCACTGCGATTCCCTGCTTCTTTTTCCTTGATTGCTTGTTTCTACTAACACTCTTCATGTTGTGTGGAAAAGCAAAGTAGAATGCTCAACGTTTGTTCATCCGTAGGTTACGCCTTGTGGCCATCAAGCAATACCATACATGTATGTATGCAGCTACAAGTTCAATCAGTACAAGTCTAAGGACCACAATACACATGCTTAAACTCAAGGCATATAAAGCTTCTAAAGGTGGAAGGTCGTATATAGAAGCTCGTGTAATCATATGTACATGTTTTAATAGTGACAAAGAGAACTTTAAAGCTAAATAAGACAGAAAATCAAGGCAAACTATTTTGTCCAAAATAGGACAACAACAATCCAGGATTCAAATTTCTTAACAGAATTTGTGTTTGATCTGCAGCATTTCCAGATTACCAGGTCCAAAACTACTATCAACGCCACCAACAACTTTTATTAGGTTTTGAAATCCCCCTTTTTTATTTTGTCTTCACCATAAAGGCGACACTCTACATATCATAGAACAAATCATTCTCATTTATCATGCCAGCACTCCCTTACCCTACATAACGCATCACCATATAACGTTTATACATCAGGCTTTCATCACTCAAATCACTCACGGTGAAATTTTGCCCCAAGGTTTATCCATTAAACTTAAAGGACACCATCAAAGCATGAAAGCACGCACATATAGGCTTACTCCCTGAAAGCGTTGGCAAAAAAAAAACCCCACTGGCTTGCTGTGTCCCATATTCCTAGTTTTCAGTAAAATCCATCCACAAATTAAACGTTTATGTTACAACATGTACGACAATGGGTCAGTTAGGTACCCGGCTATATTTGCGAGCGTTCTGGACATTTTTAAACTGATTATGTTGATTTAAAATGTAGATTTAGCCCTTCGAAAATGCGTCCAACAGGGCGCAGGGTACCTAACTGTCTACTACGATACTGGTGTTGGGTTTAACCAAGTGGCAAGTCCTTGGTTTAACGAAGTCAGAAACAACCATCGGCCAGTTAGGTACCCGGCTATATTTGTGAGCATTCGGGCCATTTTTCAACTGAATATGTCGATTTGAAATGTATTTGTGATACCAAAACTTTGTCCGAGGGGGCGCTCGGTACCTACCTGTCCTATAACGTTATATGTACTGGTGTTGGGTTTAACGAAGTCGGGATGTGGTACTTGTACTCACAGGAAGGCGGAGCCGCTTGCGGACTCGAGCCAGAAGCGAGGAGAACCTGTCCCGGGCACTCTCTCCGTCCGCTCAGAAAAAACGACTTTCCTTCAACTTCAAAGACTTCATAAGTGACAGCGCACCCGGACTAACACGTACGGTGTACACATGGATTTTTTTGCAGCTTTCCGCTGAAAAAATGCATCCAAAGTCTCTACTTGCAGTTGCTCGCATATTTGACCAAAAAGGGAAATTTTGTTTTGTATAAACAAAAAAAAAAGCTTGTAAACGATTTTCAAGAAATGATCTAGGCTTGATGCAAACCTACAAACATAAACTACGATTTTGTTTGTTAGATTTGGCAAAAGTTAATTGGCAAAGGCTTCTGCTGGCTATGGTATAATTCATACAGTAGAAAAATGTTTGTGCTTGCTATCTTTCTTTGACTATTCACCTTTACTGTAAAAGTATTGAAGATAAAACTTGCCATATCTATTGGGCAAGGTCTCCTTTACTACTGTATGTTTTGCTAAGTCGTTACTATCGATATCATCTCTGTCCTTTACGGCACACATATTGACACCCGCACCGTGTCAAAATGTACACATAGGAACACTTCGGACAAAGATTTCAATGATATATAAGAGTTTGTGCATAAAAACTTCATAGCCAGTTCATAGGCGGAATACTCCAGCTATGGCGGTAAGTGGAGGGGGGCAAACAATTGTTTTGTATTTCTTGAATTTCAGAGGCATGGTAGGATTCGATTTTTAAACATGTTGTGTTGCGTGTTGTTGCACAGTGCATATTACATACCTCCGGATCCTATTCAAATTCTGCAATATCAAATTTTCATTTTTCAAATGTTCTCCCTTTGATTTTTGCAAACGGTAGCAAACTGAACTGCAAAAGAAACTGTATTTGAGGCGCTTACTTCATGCCTTGATATCAAAGTCTTTAGGCAAGTACATGAATAGTTTTTCATGTTCGTATTTAGGGAAGGACCCAGGGATCAACATGTCCGACGTGCTGAGGAACTACGTGTCTCCGTTCTTCAAGAAGGGACTGGTCAGTACCATGGTCAAGATCGGGTCCGAAGTGCGGTTTGAGTGCAGCATTGGAGGGTTTCCTAACCCCATGGTCATCTGGTCAGTCGCCTATATAAGCCTATAGCTAATTCAAGCGATTTCTGCATCCTCACCACAGTTTTACACACGATTTATCTAGACTTGCAAACATAGTATACTAGTAATGTGTGTATTCAGCATACATGAAAGATGGCTTGTTTCCATACATTGCATGTGTTGAAATGATATATCTCTAATTACATGTACATATCAATGATATCCAAGTTTTATTTGAAACTCGTTGAGTGCTCTGTTACTCGGTCGTAGCGCCATTGAGGCCACCGTCGTGGTGAATTGAAATGACTTAGTTACTTGGGCCCTTTGTTCCGGTCGGAACATAGGCCACCGATGATGGTCCTCCATTGTACCCTCCTCTGGGCTTTCTTCCTCAGATCCTGCCAGCTGTTGCAGATACTTTTCATCTCTTCCTCCGTATCTCTCCTCCAACTATTCCTGGGCCTCCCCCTCTTCCGCTTGCCCTGAATTGAAATGAGGGTGCTCCAAATCCCCACCGCACAATATTGTGGCTCTCCTTGGTGCTGAAATGGGCTCAGTTGTATCATAAGCCGTTATACTCAGTGAGAAAAAGATGTTTTCAACCATGACTTGCATGTTGTTCCACAGGGAGAAAGACGGCCGTGAGATTCGGCAGGACTACAGACACAAACTGATCCGGGAAAGCGAGGAGCTGTTCACACTTGTCATCTTCAGGGCCCGCGCCGAGGATTCTGGGACTTACGAAGTAGTAGCCACAAACGAGGCTGGCGAGCGACGCAGTTCAGCCACCCTCGGGGTCACCGAACTCGAGTCCGTTAACGAAGTCGGGAGCTCGCCCGTCCCCCCTCCCCGCAGGAGGGGACGGATCAGCGCGCCCATCTTCGGGGACGTGAGGGAGAAGGTCGGACAGTTCGAGCGGGGGGCGAAAAGGTACGAGAGCTTCCGGGAGCGGCGACAACCGACACCGCCCGAGGTTACCGAGTCCAACCTGCGCCGGTCACAGAGCACAGAGGTATGCAAGTCCTGCGATTCTTAATGTTTCTTAGACAGAGTGCAAGTGTACTTAAATCATAGCTTTTCAGAGCTTTTCCCAAGGAGGGGAAGACGGTTCATGTGCCCCCATGCTCTGACATAGTACCCCCATACTATTGGGATTAGATTCTCTGACCAGCTCAAAATTTAGATTGACCTTGTTACTGAATCACATTTGGCCTGCCACAGTCTTAAATTTTGTCCCCCAGGAAGTCTTAGGATGCCCCATTCGCTCACCACTTGCTCCCTTGCAATGTTTCTCCTTGCAATGTTTATCTAGAAAAACGGTACAAGTATGTGATGATAGGGAAGATCTCGAAGCGACACAAGTAAAAATAGTCACCAGTTGTTCAACCGTTCGTTCTTGGCCTTCTTCAGAATGATTAACCCAACTATTTGACAATGTGACCTGAAGTACTATCGTTATTGGTCAAAGGTGTCCTGAAGTTAGTATACTTCACCTTCGATCACCTATTCCCATCCTCAGCTGGAGGGTAGGGGACTAAGACCACGTCTGGACCGCTAGGAGCGCGATTTGTCAGGCTACTTCCATCCCTCATCTTCCTAAAGATTGTTCAAATCATTCTCGTTCACAGATGCTGTCCCATCACCAGCGGTCCAAAGTGAGCGCCCCGCTGTCCTGGCTCAAGAAGCAGCTGCGGTCATCTCTGGCTGATGACGAACTGAAAGACGATAAGGAAGAACGCGAATCAAAGCCGAGCAAGGCCCGAAGCTTCTTCGGCTCCCTTCGGAAGACTCACAGTACTAGCCGATTCTAGGCCGAAGTGTGTTCGGAAGTTGACATACTTCAATCAATTCTAGTTCACATTATCATATTACCATGCTACGAAATAAACAGATGACAGAGCTGTGTGCTATTTATTTTAGCTCCTGTTGTACATAATTGGTGTTTAGATTCTTTTTCATGTACAGCCATCCTTTACATCTTATTTACCATTCCACAGGCCTCGTGACGTGTTTAACTGAGGGCTTAATTTCCTTTTTGTTTATTGTTAACTTGGGAAGCTAAATGGAAATTTAAGTGTCTCAAGAGATATAAGCAGTTATAGCCCAGAACATTGTTAGAGCTTGAGTAATGGTTACGCTACGAAAGAACTGTGTTACAGACATAACATCTAGCTACTGCCAACTATAAAAAGACTAACGAAGGACTTCTAGCAATGCCTTATATAAGTAATACCTCGAAGTCTTTATTTTTCTTAACATCAGCATATAAATCAAACATGTCAATATCAATGTCAAATACCAATTCGTACATGACAGTCTGGTGGCTTGATGGCATTAGATGCATATGGCTGAAAATAGATACGAAACTAGACAGGTAACATACTTACAAGCAAATACATAATGTTTACCTTCACATGGTCTAGCCTAGTACTGATCTCTTCAATTTTACTCAAAACTTAAATGCTGATATTATATATTATATGATGATATCATATATTACATAGTGACCAGCCCTGGCAGCTCTGTCCTACCACTTGCTACATAATGTAATTGGACACCACAGAGTGTCTGCTACTTTACCAGTTAACTAACAACTAGTGTTGCAAAGTGAACATGTGAAAACATGTCGAATGTGTGGAAATTGAATGTTAACATCCGAAGTAGATGTTACATGTACGATGTGCTGCTAGAAGACGAAATGTTATATAACAATGTGCTAGTATTTATATGTGGGATCAAGTTATAGGATGATTATCTGGTAAAAGTTGGGGTAAGGTTTGAATGATAAAACTTTGGGGGCGAATGGGTTGAAAGGACATTTTAAAGAAATAAAAGTGAACTATTTTGCTGTATAATTGAAGTCTGTATAACAGTGCCTCGTGATTTTGTTGTTTCAACGGATTATATATTTTGTGTCTCATCTCCTAGTCTTGACATAAGGTTGTAAGTCACTTCATTTCATCAGAGTTATCTTGAATGCAATAATTCCTACTTCTTTCTGCTCAATGGAAACAACATTGGCATTATTCCGGGCCTATCTCTGTGTGTCAATGGCGCCATTAAGCTGTTAGTGTTACATGATTAAAAGAGAACGACACAAGAATATTTCAAGTACGATTTTACATTCATTATCTAAGAGCGACCCCTAGCAGTCAATGAAATAAATGCTGCAGATTAACTAGGGTGTCATATTAGCTGCACATTGATTGGTCAATAAACATTGACCTATCAGCATATAACTTTTTTTTATTTGCAGTAATATTCTTCTTGATATGTCATAAGTGTTCAAGCCGTATTCAATAGTTAATTTCTTTCATGATTTTGTTTGTTTGATTTAATTCATTTTATAGACTGCTGTAGAGGTTGATTATTTACAAAAGTTATAAATTTCGCACAAGCGACATTGCATGCAGTACTGCATCTACCTAATAGACGGCGCTCGTAGACCGTCATCGTCACGCGGGAGCGCTTGCCAAGAGGATAAAATGGCATGGCCCGTTTAGGGCCATTCCTTATCATTCTAGCCTTCTCTTTGGTCTTGTACTGTCTTGTTTTCTTCTCCACAACACTCCCAAATCAAGTAAGTGTACGTTTCGTATTATTTTCAGCCGTTCCCCTGTGCTTGCAGACCGTAACTTTCCATGCAAGCCGGTCCAAAGGTCAAAAGTCAAATCTTACCTTGAAACCTGATAGAAAAGATTACGCATCATGCAGTGTTGGGTGTTTTTATTTCCTTTATTCCATGAAAAGATAAAGAAACCTCTTTCTATGTCTCTAAACATCCTTCATGATATAAACGGAGCACATGGATGTGGTGAACAGTCGTTTATTTTGAAAAGAAAGAGATTGCGAATTTCCTAGGTTTGAAGAGGTCATCGTGTAATGAGGTAAGGGGGAGTGGTGAAGGATTCTCAGTTAGAGTCCAGCAGTCGTCGTGATGCGATGTCATCTCCGATGTTTCTTCTTGATTTTTCTCCTCCTACGATGATTTCCTGAAACTTCCAGCGGATTCCTCCGTTCAGAGACACTCATAAAGGACGATCAGCCATGGAAGAATTTCTGCAGAAAGCCAAGCAAGCTGCGGTGAGTAAATATTCTTCTTATTTGATCAGCTCTCTTGGAGAAAAAAAACGTCGTCTGAAATTTGAGGGCATTGGGACTGTGCCAAGTTCAAGTCTCTAGTCTGGGAATCGTTAGGGTTTTACCTTTTATGTACGAAAGGAATATTCCTGGTGGTGATGTCGCATACGCTGTTGTGGTATTTTGTTTTTCTGGCCATATGCGGTCTTGAAAACAATGACGTAAGTTTCAAAACAATTGATCCGATTCTGAAAGAAGGGGGTGGGGGGTAACGTAAGCAGCGATGTCAAAAATCATATTCTTTGATTTCTCGATATTCTTTTTACGTCAATTCAAATAAGGGTCAGAATTGAATTATTTCTATAGATAAATGATAGAAATCACAAATCATTTGAATCGGTTTATTACAATTTTCAAAGAAATCTTTCAATTTCTTGTCAATTGATTTTCCTTTGCTGCAATAATGGAATAGAGTCCAATAAATAAATTTTGATTGCTTCAAACATTTTTTGTTGAGAAATAGTTTTTTGCTTGTTGACCCACAACTATGATAAGTTTATGACTTGGTAGAACACTATTAACACCATTTGTCTGCAAGTAATATCTATAATTATATATATATGTATAATCATGTGATATTTACATTTCTCTCAATGACTCAAGTGTTTTTCATGTAACTTGAGCAACTTTGAAGCCGAAAGCGTGATATTCTACTCGCAGGTTACTGTACATGATGACAGAACATTTCTTCTTCCTTTCTGTATATTTCTTTTCACTGGTTGTAAATATACCTGTAAATAAACCGTACAGGGTCAAATTTTTGGTACTAGTGTCGGAACAGAAGGGGGAGTTACCGTAAGCAAACAAATCTCTTTCAACATCATGTCATGTTTGTTTGGTCAACAGTTAGACTGTGGGTGGCTGTTTTGAACATTGGTCTTGTTCTGATTCCCAATTCTAAATTTGAGGTGTCACGGTGACCTTGTGGTTAAGGTTGTTGGCTCAGAACGGACCCGGAGGTACAGTGTTCGAATAAATCCCAGACAGGTCCTGATGATGTGCCCTTGGGAAAGGCACTTATATAATTAACACCTATTTCCTCAATAGAGTGAGGTAAAGTGAGGAACAACCTTTGGCTCAGGACGTCCCTTGGATTGGAGGCCGCATGTTTCAGGACAGCCACACCTGAAGCACGTAAAAAAAAAAGACATTTAACTTTAAGAGAAAGCAAGGATTAAAAAAGAACCTCCCTGGTTAAAGTGTAAGCTTAGGGTTCATCCCTGTATGAGGATATGAAATAAATATACACTTTAGTAAAAACTTGGTATGTTATGAAGGTGCTAGATATGCAACTCAAATACAATGTACTAGTAAACAATAAAAACAAATGAACAACCCCAAAAAATAACATATTTATAACCATCCTTGTTTCACATGTCACCAACCCTACTTCTACATGGTATGATGAATTGGAGGACACATTTCAAATCTGCTGAAGAAGGCCACACAGAGTACCGACAAAATCTCATCTATGTCTGTGGACAGGTGGTCGCTATAGACAGGATTATGATTTAATGTTTGTAGCTATGGGGAAAATTATCTATGGGACAACCAAAAGGTCACACATTTGGTCCTTTCCCATAGGGTATGTTGATGTGGCTGCTTTTAAATTCCAGGTTTTACTGTGCTTCATTTAAAATCCGAATATGAACATGTGTAGCTTGTTTGAAGTTTATAATGGTGACATCTCTCCCATCTGTTTACATATATATTATTATCATTGCTTGCTTCAATGTAGACAGAAAATTAAGTTAATTGCCCTGTTTTCATTTCTCATGTGAAACAGGAAGCACACTAGTTACAAGAACAAATGATTGTAATCATCTCCTTTATGATGTTGTAGGACAAGCTGTTCAGTAATGAAATTTGCACATGGAATATATGCATGAGTGAACCAATTTCTCACTGTATTGCTTTAACCAGTGGACTATTCATATTTTTGTAGGCAACGCCAGGCTCTTTTGAAGAACTGCGAAAATGCTTACCTTTCCTTTGGCAACATATTCTTTCTATTAGCCCATTTCATTGCTTATACAACTATTTTTCAACAAAAGAAATTAAATGCATGACTTGATGTATCAATTGAATACTGTAAATTCTTTTATTTTGTGTGCACTTGATTTCACGTAAGCTAGGAAAGGGGGAAATAGTTGAAGGAATTCTATAGTACAGTGGTAATAAAAGTGGAAATGTATTATTCAATATCAATGTGAAAATTGAAAAAAATTCAGCTACATGACGTTTACTGTGAAGATTTCAAGATTTACTGTATAGCGTCCACATGTTGAAATACAAACAATGAAGGAAGAAAAGGACAACCATATTATAATGACAATTTATTATGAAGATGGTTTAGTTTTCTTTTGGCATTTTGCTTGGCTCGTTAATAATTAATTAGTAGGGAAATGTACATCGTTAACATAGCATGGAATTTTGGATGTTGTCAGCCATGACAAATTATGCAGGGTAGATCATAGATGCGACCTTTTTTTGCAAGGTCAGTCCATCTAAATCAGCTGTCTTAGAACATTCCTGAATCCACTGCCTGTTTTTAGCTAAGATATACAGAATTATATTATTCAAATCTTACTTTTCCTTCTAAATCTATATCAATCCTTTACTTGATAATTTCAAGAATAGGAAAAATATCTTTAACTATATATCACATGACGTACAAAATATATCTTGAACCATATTATAATGCTACCTTCTAAAATGTGTAAAAAATTTTATTTTTTTAAATTTTAACCCTGTGACCTAATGATACTATAATATTTATTACCTCACTGTCTCTAGAGACTGCAATGTTTATGTAGCACCATTATTTTAATACTAAGTGGTAAAATGGTAACCATGACAATAAACAGACAAATGCCCTAAGGCCTTAAACTTAAAGGAAACTACATGGTTGTACATGATTTCTAGCACTGAGCACCAGATACTTATTAGGGATATACTCTTGATATTTTGCCTCTGAGTCACTGATTTATAATAAGACTGGGGCTTTGCCCATACTCTGGGTCTAACCAAATAGAGTTTTATTTTTATGCCTTTTCTTTCCCATCGTTCAGCAACAGAAATTTCATGTAGATTGAAATAGTTGTCATGCATTTTTTGTGTGCATGTTGTAAAAACATGTTGGTGCAATTTTCCATAATATACTTCATGGCTCTTTTCAAGCACTCCAAGTACTCCAATGACATGTACAGGATGAAAGTATCTTGTAGTGTACATGTGTATGTAGTGATGAATGATGTTAAATTTTGATAGCAGCACTTATCAAGAAGGGGTATCTAACCTTCTGGATAGATGGTTTGAAATACAGTACTGTATATGTACACATGTACATGTAGGATTGTAGGAGCATAGCAGTATATGTACTGAAGGTAGAATTGGAGCTGATGGTCAGTAGGACACATACTGTACATCCTGTACATAGGACTGCAACCCTTTCCAGTAGCTACTGTAGGGTGAGCAACATAGCTGGGATTTGAACTCATGGTTGCTTGCTCAAGAGGCAGGGTCACTTAACCACTGGACTATGCATGCTACATGTAATGGTCTAAAGTACTTTGAAGCCGTGTGTCCTGTGGTGTAAAAATGATCTATAGCAGTACTTATCCCCAGGAAGCATGCAGTTATGTCCCCAGGGACCAAACACTTGACTGGGCCTATCAAGTCTGCAGCTCTAGGAGACTGCCTAATGGAAGTGAAGATTGCAACCATAAAACTTGTCAGAAGTGTTTTTCTCCCTCCAAAGCAGTATAATCCATCTCGTTTGTTTTCTTGTTCGCTGACTGTAGACCTCTTGATACTTCGTGTATAAGAAGATTGGAAATTAGGATACAATGTATTTTCAACAAGATGATTTATTGTGTGATTAGACTATTATAGCTAATAGCAATACTAGTAATACTAATAGCCAGAGTTTTGACTGTTAAGTAAGATAGTAAGCATAACAGTAAAATTATATTGCTCCATATGGAAATACATGTGTGTCAGAAAAGAATTTTAGCAATCAATAGTACAGTTTAAACAGCAGTAGGTAAGTAATTAAATGAAAAAAGAAAGAATGAATGAATGAATAAATTCTAGAAGTAGATTACAATTAGGTAACTAGTATATATTTTTTAACAATTATTTATTGTAAACAAGTCTGAAAAAGGGACAAGTCATTTGATTTGATTCATTATGTGGTGATACAATGTGCTGCTGGTACATTACTTTGGATTAGCAAATTGTGTTTGACCAGAGTTAAGCTAAATTATTAAGAATAGAAATTAGAATATTTAGATTTAAATGAGCTATAATTCATTGTTATTATTACTAGTATTAAATACATCTATCAGAAAATAGTAGTAATTTTTCAGTGTATAATTTACAAGTCTTCCTCTTGAATATGTACATAACCAAGCCAGGTGGGGATAGAAATTAGAATATGGTCAATTTTATCAATGATAATTGATTTATCCATGTGTTTTGGTCCACCCTGAAGTTTCCATTCTGTTTTGGTCCCTCCCCCTACCACAGTACCAGTCAGGTCAGTTTGCTTTAGTCCAAAGGCCGGGTAGTGTCTGTAACTTGTTTGTCTGGAGTCTACCTACAAATATCAAACATGGCAGATTCTGCACCCGTGGTGAATGGGAAATTGTTGAACCATGCACAAATTTTTTTCAGCAAATATATATTAACTGTTTGTTCAGAAACAGTCCTGTCATCCTATATTTTAGAATAAAAGTGGAAAATGAAGATGAAATTTTACCTGGAGGTTGCAAGATATTTGTTGCCATTACAGTTTGTCGTAATCAAAAGAAAGTAAAAAGAAAAAAAAAAAAACTGGAAAAAAATCTACATTTAGCATGCAATTTGTTCAAAGTGTTAAGTTTGTTAACCAAGAAATACAAGTGTCAATCTGAATTAAAACTTGGGCCACTATCAAACTACATCAGCCTGTGACCTGGTAGGTTCCTCATCATGACCTGGTTACTGATCCTGACCTGAAAGAGATGCCTTGTGGCTATTTTTGTCTCAAGTCACACGTTTTATTCATGACAAGTGCGTCATCAATGCAGCAAACGTCATCATAAAATGGTATATAATTGCCAAGAATGGTCAATCAGAGATAGCAGACTTCACCTCCTCAAAGGTTCTTACCCCCCCCCCTTTGATATTTATGGTATTATTACAATTAGTACTAGTGCTTCCTCACTGTCATCTTTCGACCCTACACAGTTGTTGACCTTGGTTTCATGGATGATCTTCTACTTCACCCACCCATGTTACAAGGGCAAGTCTCATCCTTTCACAGAAAATTAGCATAACATTCCCTCATAAATTATGCAAATATCCTATACTTTCATCTGTGATATGGTTCTTTCAACTGCTATAGTACAAGTGGTGCCACCCCCCCTCCATACACACAAAAAAATTATGTAGTCTATAAAATAGTATGAATTTTAGATTTTCCAGTCATTAGTTACAAACAAGAAAGACTGGTACGAAAATATGATCTTAAATGCACTATTAGAATACATGTACTATAATTATGTAGTGTGTCTGACAAAAAAGGAAAAGATTTATAACAAGACCCCCCTCATTGCAAGCTTATGGGGGGGGGGGGGGGGGGCAAAATCTAACCAGTTTGAGGTCTCATCAAGACCTACCCATGTATCAAATGTCAATATGATTTATGAAGACAATTTGCTCAGGCATCATTGAGTTGTCACAGACAAACATGGAAAAACACACAAAAATGCTAACAAAAACATACAATGTAACCTTTATGCGAAAATAACAATGAATATTACAATATCGGGTATGAGTTTTTACCTTTACATCTAGCTGAAGGTCATTGAATTAGAAATCAGGCCCAGGACATTTCTGCTTGGGTACTACTAGTACTAGTCGTAATTTGCTCTAGAAAATTGCTCTGAGTTCTGAATGTGATCTTGATGCTTCCCCAAAGCATTATTGGATACCAAATGATATAGAGATGATGAAGACAGGTCAGTGATGCAAAGTGTTTGACCTTGATATTGTAGATTATTGTATAAGGAACGAGATCCCAAAATAATAACCTCTTTTCCTTCCATTTGTAGTAAAGCCTTTCCAATTGCAGAGTTGCTCTTGACCCCTCCCACCTTTTGACCATGAAAATCAAACTAGCAAAACACAGTTTGTGCGCGATCCCCAGGGTTTATGTCATGGGAACATAAAGTAGTACGGATAAACTTGTTGAAGAAGAGGTAAAAATCCTTGTTTGATAGGCAGCCAGATATAACATGTACTGCATGGTCGAGGAAGGTGTCGAATTTGAGACTGTATTTGGATTGTGAAAGTTCCTGTATAAATATGCTCCATTATGCAACTACCCTTCTAGTGTGAGCCGGCTGCAATTATGTGACCTCCACAGAGCGGCATTTAAAAGTGGGCATGAGAAGGCGATCTGCTGACAGGATTTTTTTTTTATAAATATTTTGTGGCTTGTACACTATACTAAAACATATTCATTTTTGGTATTCCTCAAGTGCACCCTATAGCTACTACATATTTTTCCACGTCGAAGCCAGTCGCCCTATAGAAATCCCCATAGGCCAAAAACTGTGTTCTTCTAGTTCCCTAACGTTGTTAAAGAGAGAATCGGGGTAAGAGAGAATTGATGATGATGAGAGAATTAGAGACACGATAGATGAAAAAAAAAGAGATTGACCTATACTATTTTTTGTGTAATTTTTGTATTGAAATTGCAACAGAGGACATTCCATGCAGCAATTTGCTACTTTGGGGTGCCATCTAGTAATAATCTTTTGTTGAAAAATTATCATTTACAAATGTAGGACAAATGCCCCCTAGCAGATTTCTTTGCTCTTCAGGCCGAACTACGGATCACTTTCTCTCCAATTCAAGCAGAGGTTTGGCTCCAAGTGTGGTTTTTGATGTGTTTTTAGGCATTGTCATCAGTTTTTCTATTTGTATTGTATTCCTACCAAATCACCTATTAAAAAACATGTAACTTAAGGAAAACAGCCATAGCCGAACCTCTGCTTGGAGGTTGATCACTTTCCTGGCAAAGCCTTCTTTCTAAATCTCTTGTTACAGATTGATAGAATCAGAAAAGTATCTATAAGTGTTGACTCATCCTTGATTGTTTCCTGATTTACAGGGTTCTCCAGAAGAGTTCTCCAAGTTCCATGTAGTAATAGGGAATGAAGCCTGTGATCTGGACTCCACAGTTTCAGCCTTGGCTTATGCCTTCTTTTTGCACAAGGTATGTAAAAATATTGTACAATCCATTGAACGATCTGTACACATTATACAAGTCTTATTGCTGATGTCTGAGTTCTGAGTGTCTTGGCCTAACATGTTTTCAAGTTGTCCTAACTTATGAGAGTTAGATAAATTATATAAACTGTACATATGATAGGCTATGGTTCTTCAATGCTAGCTTTGTACTACTAGTTTGTGTGTTGATCACTGTATATCTGTCCTCGTCATTAATCAATAATCTTTTTTTTCCAGACTGCTGCTAATGATGACACAAGTGTTGCACATGTCCCTGTCCTCAACATCCCCCGTGCCGACCTACCGCTGCGTACAGAAATAACGTTCTTCCTCGCACAGCAGGAGATTCCCACAGACTCCCTCACCTTCCGCGATGACATCAACCTCACAGCGCTGCACAGCCAAGACAAACTCTCACTAACTCTGGTGGACCACAATGTTATAAGGGCCCCGAGAGACCAGGACTTCGAGTCAGTGGTTGTGGAGGTTATAGACCACCATAAAGATGAAAGACCAGAAAGCGATGTCTGTGAGAAAACGGTTGAGATGGTCGGGTCCTGCACCACTCTGGTGGCAGAGAAGATTCTAGAGAAGGATGCAACTGTTATGGACAAAAAACTTGCAACATTGCTGATAGGTAAACTTTCATTGTAATGATTTTGTTAGAAGAAAATAAGTGACACGAATGTGTGTGTGCATGCGTGTGTATGGGGGAGGTATTTATAGATTGTTACCAAATATAATTGTTATTAGTTTATTTCCGCATTTATGTTGTTTCTTTGCATACAAAACTTTCATGGTTCTAGAATATTATTGATATGTTTACGATGCAATCAGGTTGCTGAGATTTTGTGACAGCCACCAATCCTGAATATCACAGAATTTTTGCAATATCTATTTCAATTTTGATGAATGTTCAATTGTGCTATGTACAACATATGCTCTGGTCCATTTGAATCTGCTCCTGAAATTGTTATGCCACGGCCAAAGAAAGACCAAGGTTAACTGAAAGGCATCTTATCGATCCAAGTTCCCAAGTAAATCAAGTGATGTGCACAATCTGTATGTTGGCTACATCACAAACGTCGAAACGCTCCTCTTCCGAGAAAAAGCTAACATACATTTCACGGTTCAAGTATGAAGCAATCAATCATTCAGTTGGAATCTACTTTGTCTCTGAATTTTGTGTTTAATGCCTAAATGTTGTTATACTGTGGGAAAAGTTACAATTCTTTCTCCCTAGGAAGTTAAAACTTGTTCACCACAAAATCAAATATAATGTAAAACAAAGTGATATGTTCTAAGTTTTGTTTAGAAACTGTTTTAATTGTGTATCATCACTATGTATGACTAGAATTGTAGTCAATTATAGTGTACAATGTACTATAACAGTTAGTCTTTTAACTTTAACAGTTTTTGTGGTGGCCTGTCCACTGCAAATTCATAGCATTACAAATATGTCTCCAACGTATTATGTTAACTATACTACACAGTTGTTCCAACCACGACTTTAAAACACTGCAGAAACCTTTTTTTTCTATCTTACAGTAAGATAAAAGTTTAACCATGACAAAATTTGATTGATTTCCTAGGCATTTCCCAGGTTTCCCCCCAGCTTTAACAATGTTTTTCCCACTGCAGGTACGATTCTTGTAGACACAGTAAACCGCTCAGTGGAGGCACAGAAGGTTACGCCCAAAGACGAGGACATTCTGGGGAGACTTAAAGATTTCTGCCCTGAGGTGGATGAAGGGGAATTGTTCCAAAGCATACAGGAGGCCAAGTTTGATATATCAGGTATGCCTAGGCAATTTCTATTGGAAAATATCTGATGGTAGATAATGGTTTTTCATCCCTAGGCCATATACATGATTGTACGGATTTGATTACATGGATATGGATGCCATCCTCTGGGCACTTCAAAACTGGTGCGAGCATACAAAAAAGAAAAATATTTAGATAGGCTAAAAATATTGCCTTCATATTGACAAATGACTGAAAACACAGAAAACATGGTATACCCATTAAAATTTTTTTTATTTTTGTTTTGTCAAATCTTCCTTGAAAATTTGCTCATTATTGTGTATTTCCCAATATTTCTTTTGCATTTATGGCATAAATTTGCTCATTTTGCATGCAGCTCCTTTCTTTGATTCACAGTCTGATTACAAACTTTTATTTTTGGAAATGGACAATAATTGATGCACACACTGCAGGTGGTCCTATCCAAAGCTTCTTGTAGAATAAGGGCCAGTTTTTATCTTTTTAGCAAATCTCAGATTGAAGGTGGTTGAACTCCATTGACCTGATGAGCCGGCAAATGATTGACTGGAGATCTTTTTCAGTTAATCTGATTGATGTAAGACTTAGAGGCTTCCCAGTGATTTGTGTTTGGTATCTCTTACCCAAAGGATTATGGAAATTGAAGATTTAAATGAAATATGAAAGCATTTAGGGGTTCTAGAAGCTTATTACCTGTGGTATGAATTGAAGCTGGATGATAAGTATCAACAATCCTTCGATATTATTGTCAAAACAGATATAGATCATCATCAGCCTCGTGAAGCATCTATTAAAATATATTGAATTTATTTGCAAGATTTTTATTTGACTTAAAAAAGAGTCATAATTATACAATGTATTACTAGCTTGTTCATTGTACAATATACATGTATGTGCACACTGACACACCAACCTGTTCCTCATAATGGTTGTCAGATGTGGTAAGCAGGGTGCCTCCAGCTTTTAATTTTCTCCATACCACTCATTTTGGGGGCATTCTCCCACACAGAAATGAACCTACATGTACATGCCTGAACTCCAATTGAGTTCCAGGACACTGGTTTCAATCTGCACAGGAGAAATTTTTGTGTTTGAAGCCTATTTCATAATATGTTGTGAATTTTCATCATGCTAAGCTTAATATGTATTTTTATCAATTTTATGTCATGTAGTTTAGATATTTTGGATAGATGTGGTGAAAAGTCTGTCCTGACAAGCAAATTTCTATCATAGGAAGGAGGAACTGGTGACAGCCCTGGTCATAAGGAAAAGAAAAATAACACACTTTAAAATTTGAAGGCCATGATGAAAACACAGAGAGGAAACTTAAATCTGACTACAATGTACTTGTCACTCTCTGGCACAGTACTGTGTGTACCAAAGTACAGACTTTTGTCTGACTCTATTATCATGTAAATCTTCCATCATGTTTCTGAATCAGATAACCATCAAATTACTGTTAATTCTTGAAATTTTGTAACAGTTTTATATGTTTGTGGTTTTTGCAGCGACCCTTTCAAAGAGAACTTAGTTTTACCACCACTGCTGTTGACATTTCTGTGCAGTCGTGACTAAAATGCCATCCCGAATTTAAAACCACTGCCAACACTCCATTTGCTCTTTTACTGCAAAACTACTATAACAGCTCAGCAAACTAAAGGCATTTACAGTAGATACCTATGGCTTTAGCACTTTTAATGGATAGCAGGTAGGCTGACAGCTTTTGAAGGATGGCTACTGTCATGCTGTGTCCAAATCTTATTACTTTATTGACCCCAATACCATAACTAGATGCACTTTATTACCAACGTGAGTGTTTGTACGGCATTTATGACAAGCTATTACCATCGTGTTTGCATTACATTCAATTTGTACCTCTTGGTATTTAGGAATATCATTTCAATTTGGGAAGATTATACGCTAAGATGTCATATCTTTATTTTATTCAGTTCACATATATTTCTTGACAACTGTGCTATACACACAGCTCTCTCTTCAATAACATGAATATGAATATAAAACAATAACACTGAGTTCAGCATGCATATAAATTATACAAGATGGATAACAAAAAGTTCAAGGGAAACAATAAAAGTTTACGTGCAATCAATCACAAAAATCTACCTGTACAATCAATGATATTGTGAATAATATTGAAAATGTTACAGTTTTGTAGTAAGTGTGAAAATGACATGGGACATAGTTACGTAAAGAACATTAATGATAAAAATTGATAATATGGGTGTTATATTTGTTCAGGACATTGTACATGAATCATTTTGCTTGAATTGTAACAGTGGTGTTCAAATACCGCCTACCGTCCTTGCCCAAGGGCTCTAGAGTTTTTGTGGCGACAGCGATAGCGGTCATGATTTGAAATCCACCGCCCCGGGTTCGATCCCGGGTGTTGGCATGTTTGTTTCTTTCTGTTCTTACTCACCACTCTCAATTTCTACAGAATATCCATTAAGGACTGAAATTGTTCTGTTAGGGAATGTAATTTACTGTACATAAATGATGCATACCTGATAGTAATCTAATCCATGTTGCCCCCCTCCCCACAGAGCTGAGTGTACCAGACTTGCTGAGGAAGGACCTGAAGTCCATCTCCAATAATGACATCACCATCGCCATGGCTTCAATCACCATGGATCTGGAGGTACAAAAATCTATATTACAAGGGACTAGAAATAAAGTCACCTAATCAAATCTACAATTTTTAACTGAAATTGACTATAAATTCAAAGAGATAAGGCTCCGAAAGCAAACTTTTGTCAGATGTATTATGGAGAAAACTGAAAAGAATATTTGACAAACTATATTTTATCACTGATAAATTATTTCTTTATTTGCAAAATGTAACAAGACATTACCCTGATCCTTAGGGCAGCATTGCTGATGTTTGGGGGTCAAAAATCATGACTGCAGCTTGTCCAGAACACAAGATGTCTTAACCGGAATGCCAATAGGGGGCATTATCGAACTTGACCTTCTATTTCCAGACCTGTACCTGCCTAACAAATATCACAAGGATTCACAGCTTCTCCAGTTATCCTTTCCACACACAGACAGATGAACATATGGCACAGAAAACATTATCTTCTTGGCAAAAACAAAAATTGTTTTTAAAAATCTTTAAATTTTTCTAGTAGGTACAGAAAATTTTTTTAAAAGAATTTCGAAATTTTCACAAAAAAACTAGAATAAAAGATTAAAAAATCTCAAAATTTATTTAGAATTTCTTTAGTTTTTAATAAAGCATGAATATTCTCACCGTTGTTTTTTTTTACCATTTTCACAAATAATGATCAAACCCCACCCAATTGCAACATTCTTCTTGGTCCATCCAATATTTATGCCAGCCTTTCTGATATTTCCACAATAAACAACCTCCTTAGATGAAGAATTTGACTTTACAACCCGTAAATAAATAACATAGTTTACAGTAACAACATGAGACTAAAATGATGCACTCAAAAAATAGTGTGTGGGAAATGTGTATTCATTTGTATACAGGGCAGAAGAATGCACAGCTGACTGAGAATTCAATACAGGGTGGGCGGCACATCTGCCCATTGTGTGGGCTGTAGTGAAGTCAGACCTATGCATTATTTATGAAATAACCTTCGTGTCAGCAAGCATCGGTTACACCCACATACTGGTAATGATCACAGTAGCATGAAGTTAAACTGTCAGTCAGTAAATTTGAGACTTGAACACAACTTACAGTTACATCGTGTTATTGTGGCTAATTGTGTGGCTAAGGCTTGCAGGGAGAAGATGGGTGGGTCACGGGTTCGAATCCTGGTGTCCTTGCGAAAGGCACTTTCCTCACTCCACCCAGGAGTAAAAATGAGTACTTGACTTTGGTTGGGTAAGTAAAAAGCAGTGGAAGGAGAGGGATGGGCTCCAGATTCCAATTCCATGCCTTAGACACTGCCCCTATACATCCTCAAAAAGTCCTTTATCTACCTTATGATTTCAGTTGTGCGTAAGATTTATGGAATCTACTTGTTAACTAAATACAGTGATTTTTCAATGCTTCTATCCGGTTATACTGGGCTAAGCCTACCTTTAGGTTGTCATATTCCATGATGTAATGAACTATTGATCTAAGGTATCAACTGACATTGTTCATATTGAATTTAAGACAGAAACAATCCAATCACATGTAAAGCTACCTGGGGTGGCTTAGTGGATGATATAGATTATGTGTTGGCCATAAATTTTGATAGTCTAATGCTTTTTCTGTTGTCACTAATCCAGATAATAAAATCATATCAATAATTTCTAAAGACTTTAACCCTTTCTTTAAAATTACTTTGTATAAGTTATTGTTTCATATTATTTTCCTGTAGGCTTATACTATTAAATTCATTTCCTTATTCCCTACTAGTAACTAAGGCATAGCTATTGATATCCTTTGAAAAAAATTGAAGATAGTTTTGCACCAGGTTTATACAGTAATAAGCATCTAGAAGGAAAATATATTTATTATAGAAGGCAGATAGGAAGTCATTTTGCAGTATTCTCTCTGTCACAAATTCATAACACCATGAAAATATGCTTTTCAATGTATTACTACCATAACTGAACTACGGAATAGTTTGGACAGCAAATTTAGATTCAGTTAGAACACCATGAAAACCTTGATTTCTCTTCTACCGCAAAAGCAAGTCCCCACAAAAATAAATGAATTTACAGTAAAAATGCACGGAGCAGTACTGACACAAGATTTGTCCATATGATAACAGGGGCTTACGTGTACTTCATAACATAGAGATCCTCGCTTGTAATGCTTAAAAGTCAGACCCTACATGTAAATCGCAGTAAACAAGATTCAGTATTCAATCACTCTCAGTTTCAGAAAGGTCGTCTGTTCCGGGATGCCCTTGTTGGGTCCCCCCTGTGTCATTCCCAGTGTGATCTGTTTGTCTGATCTATTAAGGGAATGATCTGTCATGATTGAGAATCGAGATTAAATTTGGGACTGCAGCTGCATATATAGTACAGTCATATACAATGCATACATAGTGACTGCAGCGTTAGCAAGACCACAGCTCCCCCTAGAGACAAATAGAAGAAATGCAGGGAAAGCTTCATCCATTCTTTCCTAGCAAGGTTTTTGATTCCTAGTTTCCTCAGTGAATATGTTTGTGTGTCCTGGCATATCTTCAAAGCCATCTAAATATTGTGGAGTGGCAGAATGTGAGGCAGTAAACGGTGTAACTGGAGATTTGTAGGGTGGGAAGCTTAAGTTTGGCCCACCCAGGTCAACGTTACCTGTAGGAAGGCAGGAAAATGTATAGAGAGCATTGGCAAGAAATTCACTAATAGAATAAAAACTTCACAAAAACTCGGGGAAAATATTTCACAGAAGTACAAGTCAAGGTTTTTGATTTCTTGGGATATTGGGATGCTAATGGAAAACTTTGGCCTTTTTTCAGGAATTGTTGGACAAACCTAATGTGATAGAGTCTATGAAGGAGTTCTGCTCCAGGCAAGATGCAAAAGTCTTGGTCGTCATGACGATATCCACAAACAAGACAGGAGGCATGGAACGTCAGCTGGCTGTGTACAGTGAAGACAGCATCCTCAGAGAGAGGGTGAGGATGAAATCTTAAGACATTCTTCATTTTAGTACATCCGTATTATTCATAACTATACATATATACTATAAAACATACATATTCTAATTTCTAAACTAGTGCCACATTTGCAAAACTGGTGAAAGTAGTGTGATACTTTGCATTGTATGAATGATATGGAGTTCATTGAGAATTTGAGATACCCTAATTATGGAAATGTGATGCTGCAAAAGATGGGATAAAATTAAGCATGATAGCATGAACTCATGTTGTCTTGATACTATGTAGATATTGCAGTAAAAGTACTTCAGTATTAACAACTTGTTGCACAATATTGTAAAAATGTAAAGCATGTGTAGTGTGTAGTTGAATGTCCCCAACCCTGTTTGATACCATTTCTGTGTTTTTACAGGTGTCTGTATCGTTACAGGTGGCTGAAACACTTGACACGGCCACTAACGTTACCCTCGGGCTGTCTCACTTCGAGACCGGCATTTCCACCCTGCGAGCCTATCACCAAGGTAATGTCGCCGCCTCGCGGAAAAAAGTCCTTCCCATCCTCCAAGATTTCCTCCAAACACCATTTCAAGAACCCTCCAAACCACACCTTGCAGAAACCAGGGGCTTGTTTTCTCCAGAAAGTTCAGATACAGGGTTTGATAAGACACCGGATAGCGACGGTTGGGAACAGGAAGCGTGGTCGCCTATGAAGCACTCGGACAGTGGCCTTTTGTCAGATGACTTATTAGACAAGGAGCAAGGAAAGCCTGACTCCAACGATGTAGCGAACGTTGACGTGGAATTATTTGGTGGAAGTAGTGCTACAGCTTCAAGTACGGGTATGCAGCTTGAAGTGCAGAATGACAACCTGCTCATGTTTTCACCAGACCCCTCCCCTATGTTGGAACTACCCAACCAGATGCCTGGAAATCTGCTGGCGATATCCGACGAGGCATCACCTAACACGAGCTGCCCACGCACCCCACCAAATAGTTTCATCGACTCGACGCTAAACAACCAGAACTTTGACCAGATGAAGTTCACCACAGAAGAATTCATGGAGAGGATGAAACGAAAAAGCGAGAGCGAGGAGTTTGCCGACTTTGACCCCATAGCGACGAAGGACGTGGATATCTCGGAAAAGGACGTTGACCTCATGCAGCTGCCAACAGAGGCGACGGGGAACGTTGTGGCCTACCTCTTTGCTCAAGAAATGGTGAGCAACGTGGGGAAAGACCTAGAATCTCTACAGTTAGGAGAAAGCACTGACAATCAACAGGATGCGGATAGTAGTAGTCAAGAGGTCCTCCGTGATGACTCCGAGTTAAATGAATCCAAAGAAAGAGCCAACCCTTTCATGGATAAAACACCCGTCATTGAAACAATGCCAGATCCGTTCAGTTCTGGAGATCCGTTTGGACTTGGTTTAGACCCATTCTCTTCCGGGGGTGCTTTTGGCGAGTCGTCACCGATCGATAGCAGCAACCCATTTGGCGATAATTTCACTCCATCTGAAGTGAAACTACAGCCAGATATCTTAGGAAATGGGCTTGTGGACACATTGGTGGAAAGCCAACAACCTAAAATGGAAGAGCTTGATAAACCAAACAGCCAGGAAAATCCTTACACTGATCCTGATTTTTGGAGTTCTGGTACTAAAGAGAACACAGCAGCTGATCTTCTTGGGGATGACCCTTTTGGTCTGAAGGAAATACCACCTGATGATTTTGACAAACAATCAAGCTCATCAGGCAACTCCATCAACAACCCCTTTATGGATGACTTCGGTAACATCGAGCAAGAGCTTGATGCTGCACATACTAAACAGGAGCAAGGATCTGCTTCTCCAAACCCTTTCCTTGAAGACTTAGAAGTTATTCCTGAAGAAAACAAAACAGAAGAAAAAACTGAAAGTGATACCACAGATCTGTTTGAAGGTGAAGTAATATCAACAGCTACTGCTGAATCATCAAGAAATGACTTGACCAATCAGCAACAAGAAGGCCAAGTAACAAAAGATGAATCAGCCAATCAGAGTACAGGGGCCTTATTAGATGTTTTTGGTTCTTTCCCTCCAAGCATAGAGGACCCAGCCGGTGGTAGTCCATACTTTGACACTGAAGAAGTGTTGGATGATGCACCAGAAACTATGAGTACTCCGAAAGCGGAGGAAAAACGGGAAGCATGGAAACCGCTTTACTCTGTAGAGTCCTTGGACGAGGAATCGGAGCAGAGCACGATAACAGAGACGTCACCAGACAGCATCACAAGCCCTGTTGCAAGTCGTCTTCTAGACGTGGCGTCCCCTATGTCGTCCGAGTACAGGTCCGCTACAGAGTCTCTCGGTGCAGTGACAGACTCCGTCACTCAAAGTGAAAGTGAGATTACGGAAACATGGCCAGACGGCATAACAAGCCCTGTTGCAAGTCGTCTTCTAGACGTTACGTCCCCTTCTTCGTCCGAGTACAGGTCCGCTACAGAGTCTATCGGTGCAATGACAGACTCCGTCACTCAAAGTGAAAGTGAGATTACGGAAACATGGCCAGACGGCATAACAAGCCCTGTTGCAAGTCGTCTTCTAGACGTTACGTCCCCTTCTTCGTCCGAGTACAGGTCCGCTACAGAGTCTCTCGGTGCAATGACAGACTCCGTCACTCAAAGTGAAAGTGAGATTACGGAAACATGGCCAGACGGCATAACAAGCCCTGTTGCAAGTCGTCTTCTAGACGTGACATCCCCCACATTCTCTGACTACAAATCTGCCACAGAGTCTCTTGGTGCAATGACTCAAAGTTCCATCACTCAAAGTGAAAGTGAGTTCTTCTCTGTCACAAGTCCATCAGAAGAAAATGTCTCAGCTCTTGAGTCGCCCCCTCCTGAACCAAATGAACTTGACGATCTTGAGCACATAGAAGATATGCAGAAAAAGGATGATTCCAGTGATGATATGTCCTCTAGCCCTGGAAAGATTTCGGACGTAACCGACTCCTCGGACAGCTCAAACTCATATTCTCTGGAGAGTTCAGAACCAGCTAACACAGAATTCATGTTCTCCAAGGCTCCTACAGAAGTCATAAAAGAAGAAGACGAAGAGGAAGAAGATGATGAGCAAAAAACTCCAGTTGCACCCAGTCAAGGATTGGACCTTTTAGGACAAGATCTTCCCACTGAAAAATTCAACCCGTTTCTGGCAAAAACACCAATTGAAATGCCAAAGGAAAACCCTTTTGGGCCTGCTTCCCTCAAAGAGGTTGAAGAAAGCAGTCAGTATCCAGCTCTTGATATTTTCAGCTTTGATCCGATGCACACAGTAGACTACAGGCAAGAAGAAGAAAAATCAAAGTTTACATCCACGGAGATTGTCACTGGAGACGCCTTTGTGCCAGGGGAGCCTGAAGAAGACCAGAAGGTATATTCTTTCGGAGATGTTAACACAGAACAGTTTGCAGAGGAACTCTCCTCACAGATTGTAGGTTCTGGATTGTCCGAGTCTATCCAAGAAGCAAAGACAGTGGAGAAGCAGCCAAGTTTAGAGGAAGAAAGCACTGAGAGGTTTGCAGAGAACCTGACGACAGACGTTCTCCGTAAGGCTGTCATGGCATCCCTGAAAACTGCTGAGTCAATTGAGCAAGCTATTGAGACTCAGGACACACATGAGAGCTTTGCAGAAGACACGCTCGAACTCCCAAGCCCCATCACAGAGGAGCACTCTGATATCGATACCCAGGCAGCAGAAGAGTTTGCTGAGATGCTGACAAACCAGGTCATGAAGGATGCAACAAACAAGGATCAGGCCGCCACTGCAGTTGCCGAACGCCTTACGAAGATTGCCTTTGAGCAGGCTGCAAGGGAAGGACTGGAACTGGAACAGTTTGCAGAGAACGTCACAAGCGCCGTGTTGCAGCAGGCTGTAACGACGGACAGTGGCGAAACTGCAGACGTCCAGATCCAAGATCTAACCCCACGGTCGCAAGACAACACCATGGAGTCTTTTGCAGCTGTGGGAGAGTCTCTTGCAGCGGTGCAAACGGCAATGAGGGCAACTCTGCAAACAGCGGAGTCGATTGACGTGGCTATCAGCAAAACAGAAGCAAAGGAGGCGTTTGCCAGGGGTTTCTCACAGTTACAGGATAGTGAAGAAGAGCTGTCCAGCCCCTTGTCTGATGGCTACCCAGCCATGGATAGCTCCACGACTGATGACACCTCCACCACGTTCAGTGTCAGCAGTACGCCTCAGCTCACGTCTCCTGAAACACCAGTCAAAGCGTTTCCCGATCTCAGCGGGCCCTGGCAGGAATCCGACCAGGTGGAACTGGTTGGTACCAGGGAAGAACCGGATGGAAATAGCGAAGATCTTAACGCTGAGACAAGTGAGCAACTGCCTACAAGTGGAGAGATTGTAGAGGATCTGTTTGGATTTGGAGACAAAACAACAAAGATAGAAACCATACAAGAGCCAGCTGTTATTGTTGAAGGAACTGTGGCAATGGCTACGGGGGTAGAAGAGATGCAGGGAGCAGTAGGAGGTGTCGGGATTCTTGAAGTTCCCACGGTCAGCGTACAAAAAGCCAGTCCCATCCACACTCCGACAGACCATGACCTGGCCTATATACCGAGGGAGCTACGGGAGTCTGTCGCAGAAACTGGTGAAGCTGAACAGTTACCAGGGGTGAGAAGTCCTTTATGTTACATGGTATATTACCTTCTACATTACGTATGGTGTGCTTCTTTGTTTAGATATGAAATATTTTTGTAGTTTTGTAGTGATATTGCAAAATATCAGTTCTCAAAATTTACTTACAGTGACCAAAAAAATTACTTTAAAAACTTGATGAAGTATAACATAAACAGACTTATCAGTAGTTTTATAGACAGGTACATGTAGGAACATGTAATTTGAAATAATACTTTGCTTTGAGTTTTCCAAAACTTTAAATTTTCTAAGTACAGTATGTCTTTGTAACGTTTGTTTCTTCCTATTCAGGAGCCACTGATGTCATCATCCCCCAAGACATCAGTAATGAGTCACCCCCTGGCTGGGTCAGCACCTCCTACTCCTGAACACACAGCACAAGCAGGTGGGAACTGTTACCTTTATTTGTAGTCAGAATGTCATTACAGGTCAAACCCAACATGATGCATACATAAGGCCCCAGGAAGGGGTAGCCTGGATGGGTAGCCAGCCCAGCCCAGCCGCTCAGCCTTTTCTGTAAACCCGAACCCGAGTTATATCTAAAGTTAAGTCAAATCTGTATATTGCCACATGGCATCACATCTGTAAAGAATGGGTTTATCATTTAAAACATGATGGTACTGAGGAGGGCAGGAAGTCCACCCCAGTGTCACTGACCCTGCCAATCAAACAGACATCACTGTCGCTCGACTGAGATGGAACTTTATGCTGCCCCAGAGTTCCCAGTACTGAGAAGGAAGTTAGATCAATATCAGTGCTATTCTGTCTGGAAATATTTAGACAACAGGGTTGTATTTTTTATGGACCATAGCGCAATAGCTAGAGTCTATAGTGCTATTTCTAGATTTTTATTGCAAATTCTTCCTTTTTGAACTGTTAAGTCATAATCGAGCTTCAAAAACATGATAAATTTTTCATGTTTTGCAAACTTGGCCTTCATCCAGCCACATCTCCAAGGAGACACCAACATATGATCCATGCATGCTATATGCACGATACACCGCGCACAAGGGGATAGTTTAATCAGAAGATTCTCTCTGTAAAACACTGTAAGACATATCTTGTTAGAGACTGCAGGTTATAACAGCAGAGTGGTTTTGTCTGAAAAGAATATTTAACATCAGACTTCCTCATGACTTTGATGTACAGTGAATACTGAAATCAGTCCCTTCCAGACCATTGTGTGAGTCAGATAACAATAAGCAGCTTCCTGTCTTTCCTACCCAGAGTCTTCCGGGCGCAGGGAACGCTCCAGCCACGTGATGGAGGGGGTCGCAGTGCAGGAGGAGTGGCAAGACGATGAACTTCCAGGGTAAGGCAGTCCTGCATCTTTAACATCTTCGCTGTGATTCTTAATTCATGTCTTTTGTTGTGGTGAATTTAGATGTATGTTCAGTGTCTTCCAATGTGTTGCAACAGTTGTTTCACTTTAGTTACTGTGGAGTTATAAAGATATGGCAAAGTCTTCATTCTGAGTTCAAATGCCCCAACCATGGTGAACTTAACTGAAATATGTGATTGCTACAAAATTCATGCTTTGCCATTTCTATCATTCACTACTTTTTATTTGTTTTTGTTTATATTTCAACTTTGTCATAATTTTATATTATACAATGTGCAGGACAGCACTAACAGGACACACAAAGCTTTGTTATCGTGATGATATATACAAATATGATATAATATGTGGACCACAAATAATGATACCACTAGCAAAAGCATAAACCTAAGCATTCTTGAATCAGTGTTAAGTGCATAGCCAATTTCTCTCTGCAATGTATTTTAAACTTCAATAAATTTTAGAATCAGGATGTTGTAGAAATGCACAAAATTCATGTAGGTGACTGACAACATGTTATTCTTAGAAGTTAGAAAACATAGTCTGTTAAAATAGTATAACTTTTATTTTTAAGAATTAGTGCAGACCTTGAAGTTAATATGGAGAGCAACGTTTATCAATAAATGATTTAAGTGCCAAGAAACTTCTATCAACTTGACACGGCCCATACATGTATAAGAGCTCAGTTCACGTCGTGCCTAGCATTCTTCATAATCCTCTTTTATTGATGCCCTGTCTGACATGACAGTCACTGTGACATAGTCTTGTGACAGCATCTATACTTATTTATTAGTTCTTAAATTGGAACAGTGTCTCTTATAGTCTTTGCTAGCGTGTGACCCACTGCATACTGACAGGGTCTTCAGTAATACATTATGTCGACTTGAATCAATGTTGAGGACTGAATGACACAGTTGTGACGTCAGCAGGCTCTGATTAGTTGCCATGGCAACAGATGATGTCCGTTGTGTCCATGGAGGTCTCTGCCGAGAAATTGCTGGGCTGTTTCTGGTAACGACGTTGTTGTGTGACGTGAAATAATCCCTCCCACTGTGGTTTTAATATTTTATGACTCAAAGATATTGTTATCTGCTTTCTTTATGAGATATGTATCTTTGTGATGACGCACATATGTAGGAGGTCTCATTACTGATGTGTAGGTCTGGAACACTTGATATTGAATGGTGATTTATTACATGTATTAGATTGGTTCCAGGGGTTTAAGGTTGGGGTGCACAAGGGGGATTCATAATCAACTGTAGGTTAGTGTTGTGTTTTGGGAAGAAATCATTAACAGTGTGTGTTATAATTATATGTTTTGGATTGATACTCTCCTAGTCATGGAAAATGTATTTTATTAACCTGGCTAGGCAAAAACCTGCTGACCCCTAGCCTTTTTATTGACAGCTTGCAAGGGACACAAGTTTATGAAAAATTTTCAAAAATGTTATAATAGAATTGTTTCCCAGCCTAATCTCCTTACTTCTGTGGCAGTAGTAAATTGTGCTTGAGAATGTGCAATTTAAATGTGTATATTTTATATCGAAAATGCCGGTGTTTTGATGCATTTGAGTTTTGTTACAGTATTCACTCAGGCTGAAATGTAAGAACAAGACAACTCCTACCAATACCAATCCCTTTTTAGGAGAGTAATTATTGGAAACAACATTTTTTCTTTTATGTGGGTCTAAATACTAGTACCAAGATCTGAACCTTGCACCAACAGTTATTCTTGCCTGGCCCTAAGTCAAGTACTCAGGAAGCCAAATTGTTTCTGTCATCTTAACAAATAACAGGCTGATATGTAGTGGCATCTGAAGTGCCATTAGCTGCAGCAGATAGTGCTGGCAGCTTGCCGACACCATGTGACACAGAAACAGTGCCAACAGGAACGCAAATTTCATTACTGCTGTTTGGAGTAAAATGGCCTCGACAATTTGCTAATTGCCAGACCCATAGAAATTACAATAAGTCATTCAGTGATAAGTTTCACTGTTTTATATGGCCACCACCAGAAAATTGACTTTTGTGTTACTAATAGAATATTTTTAGATGGCAATTCTTAATGGAAAACTTCATTTTGTATTACATGTATTTAATTATTTTATCTTAAAGAAAAAGGTAAATTGCAAGAAAATGATACATTCAATTTGATAATCATTGAACATATACATTGTACCTTAAAGAATCTAAAACGCGTATGACCTAGAAATGGGGACCTTTTTGTCTGTATTTTTTCTCAGGCAAACATATTTATTATTGATAGAGCTTCACACTGTAATCCATAATGTTATTATGATAGGAGATTGCTAATATTTGTTTAATTTGGAATGAATTTAGTATCAGTATCTGTCAGCCAACTTGTTACAGTTTTGTGTTCTACTTGTGCTTTGCATTCTAGGCAAGGAAGTGAGATTGTCAGATACAGCCTGTGGTTATTTGACCTTTTTCTTGGTGCGTTATGTGTGGTTGACAGGGTTGTGTCCTGAGGCATAAAATATTAATGAAACGCTCGAGGGCCACGAAAGGATTTATCCTTCAATGGAACATTTAACTGGAGAGCTCACAAGAATATTGTATACACGTACTAGCAAATATGAAAAATAGAATATCGTGAAAGAAGGCAGTTTCCATTTGTTACCTTGTGATTTTTCTATTCATCTTATCTGACAGTGTGTGGAAAATTTTGTTGTTTCTTTCACTGCAGTAAACAGATGTGCCAGCAAATTATCATTTGATAAACAGATTCGTCAAATATCGACACATTGGTTAATGATGTATGCTATTAACCCAAAGAGGATATACAGGTCATGAAACACTATGCATAAATTGCCATGAGAGGTAATTGCCCATCTATTTATACACAGTGTGTCGCCCCCTTTCTTCCCCCTCAGAATTCCCCTGCATTCCAACAGTTATTGATTTTTCGTGGAATTCCGTGGCCAGAATACGTCGGGATAGTTGCCCGGATTTTCCAGTTATTCCGGTGTGTTGCCACCTCTTCCTGAATCAGCGCTTCCCTTGACGGTTTCGGATTCCAATTTCCTGTATCTAACCTTGATGAAGGTCACCCGGGCATGACGCCGAAAACGGCTTTCCAAGATGGCCGTCTGTAATCAGTGTTACTTGCAGTTTTTCCCCCGGTGACGGTTGTTGCTGTGTACTTATCATCATGGGCTCACTGTAGGTTTGACCTTCAAATTTCATCTTTCTGTATTTTTCTGTGTTTTCCATAATACATTGTATGCATGCTTCTCATATAACGATGAGTAGAGCAAGTATTGGAGCACAGTCAGCGCTTTAGGCAATCAGCCCTAAGGCTTTCTTTGTGTTATCCTTAGAGCCTATTTCCATGCAATTTTCCTAGTGGAACTGGAAGCATTCAAAAGCCATACTGTCTTTATCATCAATTTAATGAATCATTGATTGTGTGATAGTCCATTCTGTAGTTTGTAGTCAATTTGTGGTAAGATTTTTACGCATTCTGTAGTTTTGAGTTCCTAGGAATTTGGTACAGGTGTTGTGAATAGGAAGAGGAATGACCAATTGATTTTTCCATGGTCTCCTAGTACAGAAAGACCAGCAACTGAGGCCCTGAACAGGGTAGAAGGCCATATTGCCCAGGTATTACGTTTGAACAGAATGCCATAGATTTCAGAATATACCTACCCAAATAACGAAATCAAAAGAATGTAGACTTGTAGTTTAAAAAGATTTCTGTTTATTTTACAAGCTTGAGTGTATTAGGTAAAATTATAAACTGTACTGCAGGGGATATTTAGTTGGTGATACACTGTAAGCATTATTTCCAAAATAGTTGCAAAGCTCCCTTGGGTACTATGTTATTCAGCACAATCAATATGCAGCATGTAACCTTGTAAACAGTTGTCTGAGAGATATCTATTCAAATTGTAGAAGCTGTTGAAGCTGTAAAATTTTGAATGTATTATGCTTTCAAAGTATTAGAATTTTATAGATTTGACTTGATTTTGATAACTAATGTTAGCTTTACTTGACAATGTAAATTATTTGTTTTGGAAATATTTCTAGGTTTCTGCTACAAATTAAATGGTCCCTATATAAGGAATGGTGTCAATGATTGCATAAAAGCATGACCACGTAGATCTGGAATGGTTCCTACCAAAATAGCAACCTTTTAGCACTGATTGGTTGAGCCATGTCCAACTCGGACACCACTATATAATAATACCTTTTAGAAAACTTCACTGATGACAAGAAGATAAGGATGAATTTTCAATCTTTGTTTAAATTTCATCTAGATTTATTATGTTCTATGATTGTGTGTCATCATTGACTTAAAGGTATAAAACTATTAAAAGAGAAAAACAATTGAAAGCATTTACAATGATTATCATCGTGCTTGTGATATTCCAAAAAATTTTATCTATTTCAAATGCAACTAAATACAGTCATGCATTATGATTCATAAATTTGTAATACTATATTCTCCTGTATTGTTGCAATAGACCACAAAATTTGATTATTCCTTGTCAAGATTCAATGCATAGAATGAAGTAGAGGAGTATTATATACCACGCTCTAAAACCTATTGTTTTAAGGTACAAGTTTCTGTTCAGCCCAGATACCTTTCCCTAGCCTCAGTCTAAAAGTATTTCCCCTTGAGCAAGTGTCTGTAATGGAGGCCACTGGATTACCAATCTGACCCAAAACACTAAATGTAATTATGAAAGGTTTTGTGGGCTTTTCCACTCACAAGCATGACTTTTTTGCCCCCTAGCTATGATTACCTGCCTTATTTGAAGTCATGCACATTGCTTACCAAAGTGTGCAAAGATTTGCTTGACTGTACAATACAGGAATTTGCTAGACATTAGGGAGTAAAAATAGGTATAGGTATAAAGGTAGTCTCATAGCTTTTTTAAGGCCGTAAGATGTTATCTACTGTGTATAGGGCATGATTTTAAAAGACAGAACCCATCCCTCTCCTCCATTGCCTTTTAATATCCCAACTGAAGATAGGTGTACATCTGGATAGAGTTAGCAAAGGTAAGGTAAGTGCCTTTCAAAGGTACACAGCATCTAGCCAAGGACAAGGAATTGAACTCATGACCTCTAAGTCTAATGTCTAAGCCTTATCCCATCAAAGAAGTTTTCCTATCCCATTCAATGCCACGGAGAAATAAGGAATTGCGCACCTAACAAATTCCATAAAAACATTTAATGCTCAATATAGATTACTAGTATCTCATAAGCTAGTTATTGGCCCCAAACTTAAGTTGTGGAAGAAAACCCCCTTGCAGTCCTGTAAGTTTTGTGGGTGGAATATAACAGTTTGTAACAGTCTACTGAACAATACGACAGGATGTGTGTAGGTGGTTATGAATGTTAGCTATAAGACAGGAGGACTTGTGTAGGTGGTTATGAATATTATCTATAAGACAGGTGGACTTGTGTAGGTGGTTATGAATGTTAACTTCACTGACGCAGGTGGTGGTTCTCAACTTCCATCTTGTCTTATTTGGTCTCATGCTGGCTTATAATTGGCCCTATATAACTCAAGATTTTTCTTGGGAGTCTTCCACTGTCTTCTGACATGTTGGTGAGGCAAAGGTATTACAGTACTGTTACATTTTGTTGTATTTGATTTCTATGATATTCATAGCTTGCATTGAAAAGTCTCTGAATCTCTCTGTAATGGTCTGTTAATGCCTTTAAGTTTGCCATGATTTAATTTTGTGGAATGAATAAAATGGAGTGTACACGACCATGGTTCTAAGTTCATTGTAGTGCCAGTCACATACTACACAGTTACTGTAATGGAAAAACAGTTATAAGTTCATGGTGAAGCAGTCAGTGCAAAAGTTGCAAGTTTTTAATATATACATTGTCAAACCACCGCAAAAATTTCAAGAATTATTGTATGACATCAACGTACTCGTCACCACTTTGTTTGATGTTTTGCCAATTGTAAAACCTACATTTGTATGTTGATGAGCATTGCGCTTAGTTCTACATTGACTGTTATTGTACAATAATCATGTAAATTGTCAGTTACATTGTACAGATAGCCTTCAGCATAAGTTTACAGTAAGGATATCTTTTCTGTATTCATAGGACATCTGAAAGTCAGACATAAGTCATTCTATGGGGATTTCAATGTCATACGCTCATCAGTCTGTTGGTTGTCTCTGGAAATGGAATAAGCCCATGTGGAGTTATGTGAGACGGAAACAAGGATCCGTGTGTGAAAGGTGGCCATGTAATGTGGCAACAGAGGCTGACACTGATTACATTTCAGCCACCCATAGACCACTTGGGAATAACAATGCTCTTGGCAAGCTTCCCATGTATAGAGCTAAAAGGTGGCGCAGAGACTCCTGTGCCATCGAAACAGGTGCAAATAGTGACAATGTACAGTTAAGACTATTCAGGATTGAGACAAACAAGAATAGCAATGAATTAACAATCATGACACTTAGCTACAGTGCAATATAGAACCAGTCTGTATCTTTGCGAGGAGGGTAACAAATGGGAACCAAAATGCTGGCTGTTCTTGTTATCTACTAGTAGTACATGTAAAGCTGTCAGTAAAGCAACGTGTTGTCCAGAGATACAATGGATGTACATGTATGCTTAGCCTAGAAGAATTGTATCCTATCTTTGATTTTTGTTGTTGTATATTGTACAACTACAATTAGTGTTTTGACAAGCACTAATACAATGCATGGTGCTTCAGCACCAAGGAGACCCATAATACCCAGCAATAGTGATGTATGTAGTAATCATTTGCCCTTTGCTGGGTTTTTAATCAAAAGATACTACATATTTAAAAAATGTGCAATTTTTACATTGTACATGTCCAGGCATGTGTTACTGATGTCGTCATTACCCTGCTGTGTAGCTAGGCAACTACCGGAGGATGACCTGGAGGATCATGGGACAGAGTCA